>NC_138774.1:201190596-201390596 GCF_965119305.1 Pelophylax lessonae
AGCTGATCGGATGCCGATTTGGCTGCTGGTTGCCCAGCATGCTCATTCGACAGAAGCCGGCTGCGACATTTGCTTCTATCAAACAGGAACCTGTACAATCGTACAATCAGGCCAAATTTCAGGCAGTAACTACTGTACTGGCTGATTTCAACCGATATTTGGCCCCTGTGTACAGGCCTTTACTTATGCTGCTTAAACTAGCATTGATAGGCAGAGATCAAATATTGCCCTTGTTTTTGGTCTTTCTGTATTTTTAAAGTGTGCCTATGGCTAAACCAAAATGCCAACTTTCTACTTAAAAGTGACATCACCAAAAATGCAGTATTTTAGGGTGCTTTTATACTGCTCCATTGATAATAAATACATTAAAAACGCATATGCATTTCCAGTGTGTTTTCTGGGTGCCTAACTCCCAGCATGCAGCTGTGAGACGTGACTCAAAACGCACCCAAAATGCAACTGTGGTGTGTTTTTTGACGCATTTTTATGCATTTCCATTCGTTTTAGTTGGGAGCAGCAATTTTGATGCAATTGTTATAAAAACTCACCAAAGATGCAGCATGCACGAACATTGCCTGCAGTGAAGTGGTGTGAAAAAATCAATATAAAAGTGATGCGCCAGATAATCAAAAAATTGTATCCATCAAACAGTTCATGTAATAATAGTGCTCGGTGTCCAAAGTGTTAGCAGGAAACCAACAATCCCATAAGGTATGACATACACCTCTTATGTGCAAATCCCTTCACCAGATAAATTGGCCTCTCACCTCAGCACAAGACCCAGACGGGTCAGCTACAGCTTGTATACAGAACCAAAGGGATCTTTTTCCAGCCTCTCAATCTCCGGAAACGAGGACATAAATATGGGGATAAAGAACAGAATCTAGTGCTCTCTGTATGCCGTGTAATGACCTTTTATTCAAGTAAAACAAGGTACTCACATTATACAGGCACTCAGCCGTGCCTGCTTGTATGGCAGTGAGACATGTAGCGATACCCGGAAGACTGTCAGCGTCAGGTGAGCAGGCTCCGCCCCCTATACGCGTTACGTCAGAGCGTTCAGTCTCTTCTTGACTTCTTCACCCCTACCGAAGAAGTCAAGGAGAGACTGAACGCTTTGACGTAATGCGTATAGGGGGCGGAGCCTGTGCGCCTGACGCTGACAGTCTTCCGGGTATCGCTACATGTCTCAATGCCATACAAGCAGGCACGGCTGAGTGCCTGTATAATGTGAGTACCTTGTTTTACTTGAATAAAGGTCATTACTCTGCATACAGAGAGCACTAGATTCTGTTCTTTATCCCCATATTTATGTCCTCGTTTCCGGAGATTGAGAGGCTGGAGAGAGAGATCCCTTTTGGTTCTGTATATCTGTATACAAGCTGTAGCTGACCCGTCTGGGTCTTGTGCTGAGGTCCTCATTTCCGGAGATTGAGAGGCTGGAAAGGGATCCCTTTGGTTCTGTATATCTATATACAAGCTGTAGCTGACCCGTCTGGGTCTTGTGCTGAGGTCCTCATTTCCGGAGAGTGAGAGGCTTGAGGGAGATCCCTTTGGTTCTGTATATCTATATACAAGCTGTAGCTGACCCGTCTGGGTCTTGTGCTGAGGTCCTCATTTCCGGAGATTGAGAGGCTTGAGGGAGATCCCTTTGGTTCTGTATATCTATATACAAGCTGTAGCTGACCCGTCTGGGTCTTGTGCTGAGGTCCTCATTTCCGGAGAGTCAGAGGCTGGAGAGAGATCCCTTTGGTCCTGTATATATGCTGATGCTGACCCGTTTGGGTCTTGTGCTGAGGTGAGAGGCCAATTTTTATCTGGTGAAGGAATTTGCACATAAGAGGTGTATGTCATACCTTATGGGATTGTTGGTTTCCTGCTAACACTTTGGACACCGAGCACTATTATTACATGGACACAATTTTTTGATTATCTGGCGCATCACTTTCTTTATATTGATTATTTGATTGTGAGGTGTGAACACGATTTAGTGTATGCTGCCAGTCTATATTATTATTTGTGCACATATTTTTACACTGCTAATTTTGCACTGTATTATTTGACACTGGAATTATTTGTTTGATTTACTAGAATCACTGTATGGTTTGCGCTGATGGCTTTTGTTTTATAAGTGGTATGAAAAGTCCCATAGTATTCAAAGGAAATATTTTTATTGTGTTTTTACCAAGTTAAAAACAATGCATCAGAGTGAAAGCAGACTTGTGTAATTGGAGACCAGTGACATTACTTCGGATGCAGCCCATTTCATTTACTAGAGATAGGTGACATCATTAAGAAATCAGTCTATCCTTTGATCAGAGACCAGTGACGATACTAAGACAGAGACATCGCTAGACCAGAGACATCGCTAAGACATCAGTCTATCCTTAGACCAGATTCCAGTGACAATACTAAGACATCAGTCTATCCTTAGACCAGATTCCAGTGACAATACTAAGACATCAGTCTATCCTTAGACCAGATACCAGTGACATTACTTCGGATGCAGCCCATTTCATTTACTAGAGATAGGTGACATCACTAAGAAATCAGTCTATCCTTAGACCAGATACCAGTGACAATCCTAAGACATCAGTCTATCCTTAGACTAGATACCAGTGACAATCCTAAGACATCAGTCTATCCTTAGACTAGATACCAGTGACAATCCTAAGACATCAGTCTATCCTTAGACTAGATACCAGTGACAATACTAAGACATCAGTCTATCCTTAGACCAGAGACCAGTGACATCACAGAGCGAAATCAGTCTATCCTTTGACCAGAGACCAGTGACATCACTAACAAATCAATCCATCCTTTGACTAGAGACCAGTGACATCACTAAGAAATCAGCCTATCCTTAGAATAGTGACGTCACTAAGCATGCAGCCCAGCAGTGACGTCACTAAGCATGCAGCCCAGCAGTGACGTCACTAAGCATGCAGCCCAGCAGTGACGTCACTAAGCATGCAGCCCAGCAGTGACGTCACTAAGAATGCAGCCGAGCGACTACTGATATCAGGCTTTGTAAGAGTATTTGCATGAATGGAGATGTATACACTTGCATTGCGCTGATTAAATCTGTTAAAATAGATTTCCTGCTTTAAAAAGAGCGTCTTTGTTCAGCTCCTAAAATGACAGATCCTTAATTATTTCTGCATTTTATTTGCACGGTGCTCCAATGATGAGTCCCATCTTGAAATAATATTTTGATTAGAGGGTAATTTTTGCTGTTTGAACAAAAACCTGTACAATCGGGCCAAATGTCAGGCGGTATCTACTGTACTGGCTGATTTCGGCCGATATTTGGCCCGTGTGTACAGGCCTTTAAGTATGCTGCTTAAACTAGCATTGATAAGCAAAGATAAACATTGCCCATGTTTTGGTCTTCTTTTTTTTTTTTTTTTTTTTTTTAAACTAAAATGCCAACTTTCTACTTTAAAGTGACATCGCCAAAAATGCAGTATTTTAAGGTGCTTTTACACTGCTCCATTGAAAAAGAATACATTAAAAATACATATGCATTTATAATACATCACTAGTGCAGTTGTGAGAGGCGACTCAAAAACGCACCCAAAATGCAATTGTGGTGTGTTTTTTGACGTTGACGTTTTTTTTTTATGCGTTTCACATTGTTTCAGTTGGGAGCTGCAGTTTTGATGCGATTTTGAAAAGCGCACCAAAGATGCAGCACGTTTAAAAACAAGCCACACCTGCAGCGCAGTGGTGTTGAGTCCTATAGTATTCAAAGGAAATGTTTTTTTCTTGTGTTTTTAGCAATTTAACCACTTTAATACAGGGCACTTTCAGAAACCCCCTTGCTGCCCAGGCCACTTTTCAGCTTTTAGCGCTGTTGCATTTTGAATGACAATTGTGCGGTCATGCAAGACTATACGTAAACCAAATGTATGTCATTTTTCTTCCCACAAATAGAGCTTTCTTTTTGTGGTATTTGATCACCGCAAGGTTTTTTTCTTTTTTTTGCTAAACAAATAAAAAAAATAAAATAAGTATTTTTGTTTATGTTCCAAAATTTTGTAAATGAATACGTTTTTTTTTCCTGCACTGACAAGCACTGATGAGGAGGCACTGATGGGCACTGGTGGGTGGCACTGATGAGGAGGACCCTCTCAGGCTCCCTGAGCACTGATTGGCATCCCTGGTGGCCATGGGTGTGCATCCCTGGTGGCCATGGGTGGGACATCCCTGGTGGCTCAAGTGGCATCCCCCAAGGGTCTGCACTGGTAATCAGTGCTCTGATTACCAGCACAGACCCCCCCCCCCCCCCTGTCAAGAGAGCTGCCAATTGGCTCTCCTCTACTCGTGCCTGTCAGGCGCGAACTGAGGAAAGCCGATCAACGGCACTTCCTATTTACTTTGTGAATAGCTGTGATTGGACACAGCTGATCACATGATAAAGAGCCTACATCATGGGCTCTTTACCGGGATCAGAGATGTGGTGTGTCAGAGTGACACGCTGCACCATCGATCGCCGCTCTGTGCGCCCCCAGTCAGGATAGAGCAACCACTTTGCGGCCGTCATTTTGCTATATGACGGGCGGGAAGTGGTTTAAAAAAAATGCATCTGTGAAAGCAGCTTTTGTTTATTTGTATACCAGTGGCATCACTTAGAATGCAGCCGATTTATTTTCTTGAGATAGGTGACATCACTAAGAAATCAGTCTACCTTAGACTAGAGGCTAGTGATGTCACTAAGAGAGCCCATCAGTGACGTCACTAAGAATGCACCCCCATCAGCTACTGATATCAGGCTTAGTAAGAGTATTTCTGTGCATGAATGGAGACATATACACTTGCATTGCATTAATTAAATCTGTTAAAATAGATTTCCTGCTTTAAAAAAAGAGCGTCTTTGTTCAGCTCCTAACAGGGCAGAAAGCCTTCAATTATTTCTGCATTTTATTTGCACGGTGAGGAGTCCCATCTTGAAATATTCTTTTGACTCGAGGGTCATTTTTGCTGTTTGAATGCCTCCAGTGTGGAGACGCAGGACAGGGATCTGGGAATGGGTAGCTGACCTCTCTTATGGTGGACTAACAAGTATCAGATGATTTGTAATAATGCAGTTAACATGCTGATGGAAGGCCAGACATTCTGCCCACTTTATAAACCGCTGTTGCACTGACCGGATGAGGAGATGCCTGTTTGCTGTTGGGTGCGTTTTCAGTGTGCAGCTCTCAGGGCAGAGAAGTGATAGATATCACATACGTGTGTCAAGCTCCATGAGTACTTTGTGTCAGCAGAACACTGGAGAGGAGGTAGCAGACTTCCAAATAAGATGTCCTGGATGTGGAGGAGCGATTACCTCTGGCAGGAGGTCCACGGGTCAGTTTGCTGAATAATTACAGGCTGTAGCAGTAAGGAGTCACTGAAGAGGTGGTTGGTGCCCCCTTAATTTGTTCTGAATTGTACAAATTAGCTGTCTTAGACTTTGCTTCTAGATGCAGGTCTTATTTAACAGAATGGGGTTGATTTACTAAAACTGGAGAGTGTAAAATCTGGTGCAGCTCTGCATAGAAACCAATCGGCTTCCAGGTTTTTTTTGTTAAAGCGGAATTGAACAAGCTGAAATTAGAAGCTGATTGGCTACCATGCACAGCTGCATCACATTTATATATAAGATACAGTATGTGTATTTCTTATCTGATTGCACTTATTTATATTCAGTATTCTATATTTCATGTACAAATGTGTAGATTTTTTTTTTTTTTTTGGATTGGCTGATAATCCAATCAAGCAGTTGTAGCAACCTGGCTATATGATTTCTGAGATAAGATCAATAAAGCTCCATTCACACCTGAGCGTATTTTTTTCGGGAGGCAGGCATTGACATCTAACAAAAACGCTGGAAATCAGCCCAAAAAGAAGCTCCTGTACTTTTTCAGCTACAGGCATTTTGCTTCAGGGGACATAACGCTCAGATGTGAACGGGCCTTTGAAATGAATTGGGCGTTTTGGATTTTCACAGATGAGTGTTTTATGAGCTGAAAAATGCTCAGGTGTGAACAGGGCCTTAGTCCTCTAGCAAGCCAGTCTGAGCAGAATGATAGACTTGCAATTTAAAAGTTGGTAAACCCAATTGCTACATATGTGTATATGTGATGTTTATATGTATGTGTGTATGTTTTTTCAAATTTGCCAGAAACCAGAATTGGGAGCATTTTAGGCCTGAGGTTGTCACCTGATCCAGCTCAAAACTGGTGAGGGCCTTAACAATAATCCTGCTAACAGACCTTTGTGAAAGTCGCTATTTGCATAGACTTGGGTACACCTCCCCATTGCAAGTCGTTAGGTTTGGTGATGGGTCATTTAAGCACAAGGCATTGTATTTAGGATTGTACCTGCTCTCTCCATATTTCAGGGAGCTCCCCAGTTCTGCTCTCTGGGAGACTATGGTTACACTAAATGTATAAAGATCTATTGCCTTCAAGCTCATTTTGCCCTTAATGGCCTAGAATTTTAAATTGAGGCCCCAACTGTTATGCCATTTTGCAGCAGAAAAACTATGGGAAATGCTTTAAAGTAGAACTATGGGCACATTTTTTTTTTTTTTTTCATTTTAAATGGCGTAAGGGAGGACTATAACCCGTCAGTTTTTTTTTTTTTTTGCCATCTGTGTCCCATTGCAGGGTTTTACCTTCACTTCCTGTCCCATAGCCAAACAGGAAGTGAGAGGAAATCAGTACAAATTAACCACTTTAAAGACCGAAAGGATTTGCCCCCTTCCTGACCAGGCCCTATTTTGCGATTCGGCACTGCGTTACTGTAACACCCCAAGTACGAAAGGGGTTACAGTCGTCTAGGATAATCCGCTCCCGAACACTAGGACAGCTATCGACCACTCCAATCCGCCATACATGAAGCCCATACAAATAATCCCCCCCCCCCCCCCCCAAGTACGAGACAAGGCTCCGTATTGAGGTCAAGTGAGAATAACTCTCTTCTACTCTTTTATTGAAAGAAACACAGCATTTATATACACCTTGAGAATACAACATGAACAATGACTGTGTAATTACATCCCTCAGTAGACAGCCAGGTGAGCTCGTTATCGTTAACATACTTATCAAAAGTCTCTGACCCGAATTAACATACTGTTCTATTTTAGACAAAAGCACTTAATCAGTAGACATTCTTTAGGAGGGGCTGCCGGAAACAATCCCCCCCCCCCCTCACTGCAGCTAATACACATTGATTAGCAGACATGGTGTCTCTCATAGTTCCTGGATGCCCAAATTAGGAGTTGCACTTCCTGTGCCTTACAGTGTATAGGAATAAGATAGATCTCCATATTTCCTGAGAAATATTGGTAATGCATATTACTGTCCCATTTGAAGTAGTCCAAACCATGTTCTCAGTGTACACTAGGCCTGCACAATATTGGAAAAAAAATATATTGCAATATTTTTTTTTCAACAATATATATTGCGATATTGAGGGACCCGTCAATCCAGGCTAAAGTCAACAAGGGATTGGGAAGGATGCTGGGAATGGAAATCATGAAGCATGCAGGCAGCCTTCTAAATTTTAATTGCAGATACAGGGCACTGGGCAGGTCAGGGTTAATAATGGTACTCTCAAATCAATTACTCAGTCTCGGTGACAGTGTGGAATCTATCGGATTATTCAGTGACAGTCTTTCTCACAGTGGTGGTAGGAGGCTGAAGCGGTGGACTAGGAGCCGGGAAAGGATCACAGCACAGCCGCATACACTGACTCCCGCCCCACACGTTCAGTGGGCGGAGAGTGAGACTCACTGAACGTGTGGGGCGGGCTGCAGTGGGATGGATGTGTGAGTTCTCCTCTGAGTCCCTGCCTAACGGAAATCTGTGAGTCGTCCTCCGAGTCCCTTCCCCCTGCCTATGCAAAATATCGTGACCTCGGCGATATGAATATCGCCTACGGCCGCAGAACGATAGTCGATGTCATATCGACTATCGTTCAGCCATAGTGTACACCACCCTCCCGTTCACCCTACATCCATAAAAGATGCAGGGTGACTTAAACATAAGAAAGCCACACAAGGCTGGACATGGTGCCTCCCAACCTCTTTAAAGGAATTTGGGGCCCACAACCCCCATGCCAAAAGTGACTCCTGTCACAGTTACTTTAACGAACAATTGCGTGGTTGATCCGTTACAGTACAGTTTTGCATGACTGTGCAATTGTCAGTTAAAGTAATGCAGTGCCCTATCGCAAAAAATGGCCTGGTCATAAGGGGGGTAAACCTTCCGGAGCTGAAGTGGTTAAGTCTCTTTCTGGAATAAAATTTAGCTTATTTCTATATTGTTAATTACCAAAGTGTTATAATCTTTTTATGGAATTAGGCAGGTGTGCCCTGAGTAGACGTGGCCCCTTGAAGATTTATTTAGTCTACTGAATTCGTCTGAATGTTTAATTTGATTTGAATTGTGCAAGATTTAGTGCCCATTAACACTACATCTATTAGGCTGGGTTGCTCAGTGCAATGACAAGCGGAAATCCATTGTTTGTTTCCAATAGGCCCACTTCACACCAGTGGGTTGCATTGGTGTGCACATTGTGAAAACTGTACATGCTGCATTTAAATGCATTGCAAACACATTACAGATTGCTACAACACACTTTATGATACAATGAAACCAGAGATTGGAAACAAAAATGGTGATTGTGATGGTCTGGGGATAAAACATATCCAGGGAAACTTCAGGCGCTTGATATACAGTGCATCCGGAAAGTATTTACAGCACTTCACTTTTTCCACATTTTAAGTTACAGCCTTATTCCAAAATGGATTCAACTATTTTCCTCAAAATAATACAAACAATACCCCATAATGACAATATAAAATAAGTTTGTTTGAAATCTTTTTGCAAATTTATTAAAATAAAAAACTAAAAAAAATCACAAGTACATAAGTATTCACAGCCTTTGCCATGACACTCAAAATTGAGCTCAGGTCCATCCTGTTTCCACTGATCATCCTTGAGATGTTTCTACAACTTGATTGGAGTTCACCTCTGGTAAATTCAGTTGATTGAACATGATTTGGAAAGGCACACACCTATCATCTATATAAGGCCGCACAGTTGCATGTCAGAGCACAAACCAAACCATGAAGTCCAAGGAAATTTCTGAAGTCAGGATTGTATTCAGGCAGAGATCTGGGGAAGAGTACAGAAACATTTCTGCAGCATGGAAGGTCCCAATGAGCACAGTGTCTTCCATCATCCATAAATGGAAGAAGTTTGGAACTACTAGGACTCTTCATAGAGCGGACCACCCGGCCAAACTGAGCGATCTGGGGGAAAAAGGGCCTTAGCCAAGGAGGTGACCCAATGGTCTCTCTGACAGAGCTCCAGTGTTTCTCTGTGCAGAGAGAAGAACGTTCCAGAAGAACAACCATCTCTGCAGCACTTCCCCAATCAGGCCTGTACGGTAGAGTGGCCAGACGGAAACCACTCCTCAGTAAAAAGAACATAACCGCCCGCCTGGAGTTTGGCAAAAGGCACCTAAAAGACTCTCAGACCATGAGAAACAAAATTCTCTGTTCTGATGAAACAAAGTTTGAACTCTTTGGTCTGAATGGCAAGCATCATGTCTGGAGGAAACCGGGCACCACTCATCACCTGGCCAATACCATCCTCACAGTGAAGAATGGTGTTTGCAGGATTATGGTGTGGGGATGTTTTTCAGTGGCAGGAACTGGGAGACTAGTCAGGATTGAGGGAAAGATAAATGCAGCAATGTACAGAGACATCCTTGGTGAAAACCTGCTCCTGAGTGCTCTGGACTTCAGGCTGGGGTGAAGGTTCATCTTCCAACAGGTCAATGACCCTAAACACATAGCCAAGATAACAGTAGAGTGGCTATGGGACAACTCTGTGAATGTCCTTGAGTGGCCCAGCCAGAAACCAGACTTGAACCCGATTGAACATCTCTGGAGAGATCTGAAAATGGCTGTGCACCAACGTTCCCCATCCAGCCCGATGGAGCTTGAGAAGTCCTGCAAAGAATGGGAGAAACTGCCCAATTTTGGAATAAGGCTGTAACCTAACAAATTGTGGAAAAAGAGAAGCTCTGTGAATACTTTCCGGATGCACCGCATGGTCTTGAGGAAAGAAGGGGATGGGGGAGATATAAATGAAACCTTTTATTTTCCAATACAAAAGCTAAGATTAGGAACACGGGGACTAAGTGGAAGGAGGAAAGTTCCAAACTAACCTTAAAGTATAATTTTACCAAAAGAGTAGTGGATGCAGGGAATAGACTTCAAGCAGAGGTAATGAGTCAGTCAACAGTAAGTGCGTGGGACAAATCTACTATATACTCGGACAAAATGGGAAAAATTAATTTTAAAGATCTGTCAGGCTCGATGGACCACTTGGTCTTTTTTTTTTTTTTTTTTTCTTCCGCTGTAACTTTTATATGTTAAGAAAAATACTTTTTAGTTCCTGTTGAAAAAAAAAAAAAAAATATGTCAACACCGTTATGTAAAAAAAAAAAAATGAATAAATAAATTGCACGTTGTTGCAACACAAGGTGTTTAACCACTTGCCGACCGCCAGCAGTACATATATGCCTATTTTTAGCACTGATTACTGTAGTAATGTCACTGGTCCCCCCCAAAAAATTTTAGGTGTCCGATCTGTCCACTGCAATGTCGCAGTCCCGCTAAAAATCACTGATTGCCACCATAGCTAGTAAAAAGAAAAATATATATATAAAAATTACATAAATCTTTCCCCTAGTTTGTAGACGCGATAACATTTGCGCAAACCAATCAATATACAGTTATTGGGATTTTTGTTACCAAAAATATGTAACCGAATACATATTGGCCTAAAATGATGAAAAAAAATTTGATTTTTAATTTTTTTTTTTATTAGGAATATAATATAGCAAAAGTAAAAAAATATTTGTTTTTGTTTTTTAGAGTTGTTGGTCTTTTTTGTTTTATAGCGGAAAAAATAAAATTGCAGAGGTGATCAAATACCACCAAAAGAAAGCTCTATTTGTGGGAATACATTTTTATTTGGGTATAGCATCGCACGACAACAGTCCAGGAGTGGTTAAAGAAACTGATATCTGTGCACAACAATTTAAATGCAACTGATGTGAATCTGGCCTTTAAAGTGTATGGTTTGTTTTTGTTTTTTTTTTTTCAGGGCAAAACTGGCCTCTCTGTTTGGAATGGATCAGACTGGATCTGCCCAAGGAAATGAATCCTTTCAGTACACAGCACCTAAGCAGCCTAAGAAGCCTGGGTCAGCAGGTGAGCAGCAATGCTTTTGGATTTGGGAGGGGTCCCCAACCTGAAATTTAACAAGTTCCTGAAGTAATTGTGGGGAACAGCAGGGAAAGGGGGGGGGGGTGACAGGAAGGGAGGCGACAACACTGGTTTCCCAAAGCGATATCCGGAATGTTCTAAGTTCTATTTTTTCTTTTGTCAGGTGCAAAGCCTTCCAAACCTTCCGGAGCACCTTCTGCAGGCCCGGTACCCTCTGTCCTTTTTGCCACAGCAGTGCATGCTTATAAATAGTAAGTTGTTTCTTTTTTTTTTTTGGTTTGTCTTGGCGACAATCCATCCTTGAGGATCTGGTCTCTTTGCCTGTCATGAAAGATTTAAACCCCAGGTTTTAATTTGGTATCAATGCCTATCTTATGAGGATGTCTTACATTTTTTGATAGTTAGACTGTCTTCCCATAGACTATCTGACATACACCAATCAGCCATAACCTTATGACCACTGACAGGTTAGGTGAATAACATTGATTATTATCATTACAATGGTATATGAAAGTTGTGGGATATATTAGGCAGCAAGCAAACATGCGATCTCTGATGATCATGAATGCATTATGACCATGCTAGACGTTTAGGAAGGTTCTACTTTTGGATAGAAGATATCTCTTTGAGCAGGACAGGACAGGTGAGGAACCTTGCAGCATTTTCTAAAGCTATCGGCCTCCCATTTTTGCCATGACAAAGTTCCATGTCACCTTTTGGATGAAAGATTCGAGGTTTGGCTATTAATGGCTGGATCTGGTAAGGATTTAACATCCATGGGGCACCCACAGACACCACTGGCTGCAGTTTGACAGGAGAATTGGCCACTGGATAGCCTGGAATCCTGTGGTAACTCAGAGAAGGGTGCAGGAGCTGTCTGTAGCACACTTTCTCTACTCCTTACAGGATTGGTTTTCACTCCTTTTTACTGATTTAAATGACACCCTACAAGCTGCAATCCTCCACGTCAAGGCAATCCTCCGAGCCCATGATTTCTTGAATTAACTAGCAGAAAGGCGATAGTGTGCATTAGTATTTATTTTTCAACTGCTAGTAACCCCCGAAGATTAGAGACTGACAGCACAATTTATATGTGCTTTGTTTTGTATTTGCAGTGTGAATGGCCAATATGTCAAACAAGGCAAGTTTGGAGCTGCTGTTTTGGGAAACCACACTGCTAAAGAGGTGAGTAAATTCTCATGGACTATACCATTACCTCTGCACATTGGGGTAAGTGTTTTTCACGTGCCAAAAGTAAACCTCTCATCCCCTTAAAGGATAAGTTCACCTTTTCGGACTGAATTTCAGTTTTCATAATAATTAGAAGCTTTTTCCAATGTCATTTCTGGCCCAGCTATCCCAATGTGCTTTTCTCTCACTTACCTCACCCCACAGAAGGTTTAAAATCTTGACCGTTTATTTGAATTTTTAAAATGATTTTAAGATTCCATCACTTCCTGTAAATCGTCTCTTTGCATTTACTTCCTGTAGTCCATCTCCCAGAAGCCTTCACTTCCTTGTTGCATCACAGAAGAGGGTGTGATAGGGGGGTGTTCACCACTCTGGACCACACCTCCCACATTACAATACCACCTTTCTGTACAACCTACCCTTAGATCTTCCATCAGCTATGTAGTACAAATTGAATGGATTGTTCAGGTTTTTCCTCCTATTCCAAAGTTCTGGTAAATCTAAAGGAAATTGTACAGAGTGCATAGTGTATAGCCATCTTTTTTTTTTTTCAAGAAAATAAACTTTTATTGAGCACATAAATGATCCAAGGTGCAAACAGTAACAGAAGAAGGTACAAAACGCAAGTGGCATACAGAATATACAGAAGGGTTCAGAACTTCGATCAACGCATAAAAGCTCAGGTACCAAAAAATGCAAAAATAGTAGAGTGAGCACATTGCAAACATCTTAGCTCAATCACATCATAACTGTTGAGACAACTTTGACACATACAGGAAAGTAAGCACAATGTGTAGGGTCAGGAGTAGTAAACTAACAAACCAAGGAACTAATGGTGGGAAAGGGAAAGGGGAAAGAGCACCACTGAAGAGCAACATAGATCAGAACATAGCACCAGCATTAGAAATACCCTGCTTATCCCATCAAGAGTCTGTCCATCACCAGCTGGGGCGGGGCCCGGGTCGGATCATCCAACCATGGTTGCCACAAGGCGGAAAACTTCTTATGCGCCCTACGATGTAGGT
This sequence comes from Pelophylax lessonae, assembly GCF_965119305.1. Lineage (NCBI taxonomy): Eukaryota > Metazoa > Chordata > Amphibia > Anura > Ranidae > Pelophylax > Pelophylax lessonae. The sequence continues at coordinate 201,204,106 of NC_138774.1, forward strand.
AGGTAACTTTTTCTCTAATCAACAGTTTGTTAACCTGGTCAATCCACTGCGCCGTCGTTGGGACCCTGGAGGAAATCCAATATCTCGCAATTAGCTTGCGCGCCACATAGAGCAGTCTAAGTACCGCCGTATGGGCATGCGGGGTTAATGTTTCATCCTCCAGTGCCCCAAGTAGACACACAATCGGATCTCTAGGCAATGTAAAACGATAGACTCCGGATATGGAGTCAATGACCTCGCCCCAATATCTAAACAGTTTGGGACACCTCCAAAGCATATGGATCAGCGTTCCCTGGTCCCTGTTACATTTGGGACAGGTGTCACTGTCCCTACGCCCCCATCTGAACAACTGGACCGGAGTGCGATATGCCCTGTGAAACAAAAATAAGTGAGACACCTTCTGCGACGCTGACACCGAGACCAGTGGGATCGAGGAGAGACACAGCTCCCATGTCTCACCATCAATAGGTCCCAGGTCCCTCTCCCACCCAGCTCGGGCCGGAAGAGAGGCCGGGTTCTGCATGGCAGCCAGCAAAGTGACGTAGACCCGAGAGATCATACCTCGTTTGTCAATAGACCTAAAAACATCTATCGTCAGTGAATGTTCCACCAATCGAAGGGGGACCGTCCGTGACTGGACATCTAAAGCATGCCGCAGCTGAAGGTATCTAAAGAACAACTGCCTAGGGACCTGAAACTCACTCTGGAGTTCCCGAAAAGACCTCAAAACCCCATCTCCGCGGTAAATCTGTGCAAAGAAAGCCAGTCCCCGGGACTCCCAGCACCCCACTCCCTCCAACCCAGACAACTCCCGATAATTGGAGTTCCTCCACAGTAAGGTACTATGAAAGAACCCCTGTATTCGCAGCATTTTCCGCACAGAGTGCCATAAAGTAAGGAGAAGCCTGACAGTCGGGAGCGAGACCTGCAAATGCGTGAAACCAGCGTCCAAATGCGCAAATGCAGTGTACGGGGAGCCAGGGGGAACCAGGAGAGCCCGGATGGGATCCGCAGGATCAGGCAAATCCCAACCTCCCAGATGCTGAACCTGAGAGGCAAGGAAGTACACCCTAGGATTAGGGACTGCCAGACCCCCACTGTCCTTACTCATCTGAAGTGTAGTCAGTCTAATACGGGCCACCCGTTTCCTCCAGATTAGATCGCGAAACAAGGATTCCACACGCAGGAACCAGCGTCTCGGGATCCAGAGAGGGGCGTTGTGGAGTACATAGAGGAGCTGAGGGGCCCAAATCATCTTTACCAGATTGACCCGTCCCGCCACCGACAGAGGGAGTTTACACCAAGCGGTACATTTAAGTCTAAATTTATGAAGCAGGGGCACTAGGTTAAGTTCCAAATAACGGCCGACATCCGGGGTCACCTGAACACCCAGGTAGTGGAACTGGTCAACCACTCGGACATCCCTAGCCCTTTCCGGCAGGGGGGCCAAGATGGGGTCCAAAGGCATAAGGACCGACTTATCCCAGTTTATTGAGAACCCGGAAAAGGAGCCGAAAAAGTCAATCAAATCCATGACCTCGCTCAGCGACCTCCCCGTGTCCCCCAGATAAAGGAGGGTATCGTCGGCATATAGGGAAACCACGTCCTCATGAGGGCCCCGTCGGAAGCCAACAATCTCCGGATGAGTCCGGAGACGAGCCGCGAGCGGCTCTAAGGCCATGGCAAACAACAAAGGCGAAAGTGGGCACCCCTGCCGAGTGCCCCGGAACAAACAGAAGGGTTCCGACAGGTCCCCGTTGACCCTAAGTCTGGCTCTAGGATTGGCATACAACAATTTAACCCAACTAATAAAGGTGTCCCCCACTCCAAAACGCCTCAGCACCGCCCACAGGTAAGGCCACTCGACGCTGTCGAAGGCCTTAGCTGCGTCTAACGAAAAGATTGCTCTATTACCAGGATTATCCACAGGGAGCTGAAGGTTAAGAAACAGGCGTCGCAGGTTCAGAGCCGTAGCTCTCGTGGGGATAAAGCCCGATTGGTCCCTGTGGATAATGCTCTGCACTACTGCGGACAGTCTAGTGGCCAGTATTTTAGCTAATAGTTTAACGTCCGAGGTCAACAAGGAGATAGGTCTATAAGAGTCGGCTAGCATAGGGTCCTTTCCAGGCTTGGGGATCAGTACCACAATGGCTTCGCACATAGAGTCAGGCAGGGTCCCTCTCCGGAAAGCGTCATTGAACACCCTCAAGAGCACCGGGACCAGCTGCTCAGAGTATCGGCCATACACCTCAGATGGCAGGCCGTCCGCACCCGGGGACTTGCCCCGTGGGGCGGCCTTTAGTGCCATTAGAATCTCGTCCGCAGTTAAAGGAGCATCCAGGCCCTCCGCCTCCCGGGCAGAGAGCGCCGGCAGGTCGCAGGTGTCCAGAAAATCCTCCACCACCCGCTGCGGGGCCGACACCTTAGAGGAGTAGAGATCCGAGTAGAACTCACGTAGGACCCTAGATATCTCAGGAGTGGAGCTCAGCAGGGCCCCCGAAGGGTCCCGCAGAGCGGTAATAAATGCCGCTGGCTGTTGGGAGCGAACCAGCATAGCCAACACATGACCAGTACTCTCCCCCTCCTCAAAATGCCTCTGCTGTAGGAAAAAACGCTTATTTTCAGCCCTTTGCAAAACCACCGTCTTGGAGAGGGACTGGGCTGCCAACCAGGAGCGTTGAGACTCCTCCGAAGGGTCATTAACATAAGCCGCCTCCGCCCTGGTCACCTCTTCCAGTACGGTGTTCTCCCATTCCTTAGTAGAAGATTTAATGTTATTTATCAGATAACTAAACTGCCCCCTCAGGAAGGCCTTAGCAGAGTCCCACACCACCCCCAATGCAGCCGTATCCAAATTAATCGTCAGAAAGGAAGTTAGTAACGGGGGTATGGGGTCAGGACTAGGAAATAGCGTGAGCCAGAAAGGGTTCAGTTTCCAAAGGGGTCTCCCCGACCTAGACGGCAGAGACAGGCTGATCCGGAGCGGAGCATGATCCGAAACCAATCTCGGGCCATACTCAGCCCCAACCACCAGCGGCAAGAGGGCCGGATTGCCGAACCCCATATCAATGCGGGAGAGGCCAGACCGTGCAGCCGAGTAGCAAGAGTACACCCGGTCACCCGGATGCCCCATCCGCCAAACATCCGTCAGTCCCAACTCCCCCATCAACCGAGCAAAGGGAGACCCATTGCCGATCGACTGAGGGGGCCCGGAGCGAGGGGTAAATCTGTCCCAATAGGGGTCCAGGGTGGCATTAAAGTCACCAACAACCAGCAGAGGGACCGCAGGAAGGCCAGCAATCCTCTCCGCCAGCAGACCAATGATCCCAGCCGAAAACGGCGGAGGCACATACACAGCAATTATTGCGCAGGACAGACCCCCAACAGTACACACTAGCATAACAAATCTACCCTCGGGGTCAGCATAGGATGATGAGCAGGCAAAATTAACCCCCCGCCTTATCAGCAGACTCACACCCCTGGAATATGTAGAGTAACTAGAATGGTATTGATGTGGGTACAAGCCAGGGGCCAAACTGGGAGGGGGGTCAGCAGCTAAGTGGGTCTCCTGCAAGCAAACAACGTCCGCTTTTAGTCTTTTCAGATTGCGGAGGACAGCAGTTCTCTTCAGCGGATTGTTCAGGCCACGCACATTCCAGGAAACGCAGCATAAAGTATCAGCCATGGTCATTCAAGAGGTATGATGGACACGAAAGGATGTTGAAGCAGCGGAAGTCACTACATCTCAGGACAACAAAAAGGGGCAAGGAGGGACGTGGAACAGAGGGGGGCATCAGCCAGGCACTGCGAACAGCAAGGGGTAGACCAAGTCTCCAGCAGGCACAGATAAGGCTCCAGGCATCCGGGCAGGAGGCCCAAACAGGGGCAGCAGGGTTGCAATAGTCATCTCCAGTGGTGAGGAAGAGGGTGCAAAACAGGACAAACAGGTGCGGGGAGGGGTAACAGTCAACAGAAGGTTCGGGATCCTTAGAGCGCCCACCGCCAACATGGTTCAGTGAGCGTCGGTCATCGGCAAAGTCCGTCCAACCAGGACCCATAGGGGGGAAAATGGTGGGAGACGCAGCTGGCATAGCAGTCTCCACTAGAACAGCGTTCAAGACCACCAAAGGTGGTAACTGTAGTCCGGGTAGATAGGGCAGCCTCCGCCCATATAGGGGTATCACGGGGACCACCCGATCAGCAACAGTAGATGCAGGTCACAGCTAGGCCACAGGTTAGGCCTCAAGGATCCCCTGGCCGTGGAGACCGGTCGGGGCGCTGCGCCCGCCCCTCCACCTCCACCCACTGTGCCGCAGCCGACGGGCTTTCAAAGAATTTCACGCCATCCCGCGCCACCACTCGCAGCTTAGCAGGATAAAGCATAGCGTATTGCAAATTCATCTCTCTCAACCTCCTCTTCACCTCTCCAAACCTCGCTCTCTGCCTCTGCACCTCTGCGGAGTAGTCCGGGAAAAGAGAGATCTTGGAGTTGTCCATCGCCAACTTGTCCTGTAGGCTCCGGGCCTTGGTTAGGATAACATCTCTGTCCTTAAAATTAAGCAATTTAAAAATGAAAGTGCGGGGAGGCGCTCCAGGAGGGAGGGGGCGCATGGGGACTCGGTGCGCTCTTTCCACGGAGAACATGGGAGTGAAAGAATCCCGGCCAAAAGTTTCCAGCAGCCAATTCTCAATAAATGCAACAGGGTTCTTCCCCTCAGCCCTCTCTGGGATGCCAATAGCTCGCACATTATTGCGTCTCATCCGATTCTCAAGGTCCTCCAGCCTGGCCGCCTGTTGGGCAGCCAGAAGTGCAGTATTTTTAACCTCCCTCTGAAGGGGGGGTAAATCATCCTCGATGGAGCTGACCCTGCCCTCCACAGCCGCAGTGCGTTCCCTGAGCTTCTGCATATCATGCCTTATGAAAGTGATTTCAGCCTTAACACCCCTCAGCTCTACAGTAAGAGCAGCAAGGGAGGTGTTACTGGTGGTGACTGCGGCCATTATGTCCCTCAGGGTGGGCTCAGCATCAGGCACAGGGGAGGAGGACTGGAAGTTACCTGCAGTGTCCCAGGCAGAAAGGTGCGCAGAGATGTCACCCAGCGGGGCTGTGTCGTCGGCATCTGACTGCGGAGGAGGAGAGATAGCAGGAGCGGTCGTCACACTAGGGGCCGATTTTGTGGCAGGCTTCGAGAAGAGCTTCTGGGCAGCCTCCTTATGTGAAGGCTTCTGTGTGCCTCGCTGCAGCTGGGCGCCATCTTGGGCTTGGCGGTCAGGAGCATGGCGGCCGGTCGTCTGCCGAGATGACATGTTGCAGCGGCTCGAGGGACCCACCTGACAGACCAGGAGCTCCGGGGATCACAGAGGGACGAGTCCCACGAAAAAGATCGGATCGATCGGGTGTCCAAAAGGATGATAGCACAGGATGTTCGGCGGAGCGAGAGCTTCACACGTCCGGCTACATCCGCTGCTCGGCCACGCCCCGTATAGCCATCTTTAAACAAGTAAATAGGAGGGAATGGACGGAGACATTCAGTTGTCAGGCCTCATTCTCATCTCCACGTAGCGAAAACTCACATTCCCACATGAATTTGTTTTGGAGTGTTTTCACTCATCACACATAGGGCATCCCATTCACGTGAATGGGCTGCTCTACGTGTGACAATCGCCCTAGAGAAGCTCCAGAACTTTTTTTTTTTTTTTTTTTTGAGTGGAGCATTGTGCGTTTTACGCAGTTTTAGCTAGTGCTGACCTAACAATTTGCCACTTTATAATTTTTATCCTCTTTGTGATGTTCATGGAGGCATCGTCTTTCTCTGACTCTTCTTTTTTTTCTTTTTTTTTCAATCCAGTACAGAATCCTTCTCTACATCAGCCAACAGCAGCCGGTTACCTCTGTGAGGGTCCATCCAGGATTTCTGTTCACAGTATGTATGATTTTATTAGTTACAGCTAAATGTTGGAACTTCAAGAAGTCTGCTAGATACAGAGTGGAATTACATACATGATTACTGGTTTACCTACAGAAAGATTTATTTTTAAATTCTGCTTAGTCAGTCTAATTAACACATCTTGGCTACACTGCATTTTCTTTTCGGTGTTGCTGATTCCTTTGTCAAAAGATAATAGAATCCGCGCTAAGGAATCAAAGGATATAGATGTGTACTAATAAGCTGCAGCCTCACTTAAACTATAGCCAAAAAGACTATATAAATAGATGAGAATGGAGGTGATGGCGCTGCTTATATTCTAAAGTGTAATTGGGTAGATATACTTATGTAAACATATATCATCGGATGAATTGTATATAGAAAAGAAAATGGCCACAAAGGTGGCGAAGTGCAATGTGCAAAAATGTGCTGAGATAAATAAATGTGTGTGTGTGTATATATACAATATGCAATAGTGATGAAAATAAATAATCAGCAAAATGAATATATAAACAGCTATAAATAGATCAATCAATGAATAATATAAAATGACTCAAAAATCGCGATGATAAAAATTATTAAAATAGTGCGGGAAAACATTGACCAAACCGGGTAGATGTGCAAATATACAGGGGAGTATTATATAAAGTGCACCAAAAAGTGATAGTACTAATTAATATATAAAATAAGTTCGTGGACAGAAAATTGTGCAAAAGCAATGAATGTGCGGGAAACTTCTTTCCAAAGTGTGACAATAAGTGATGATCAGTCAATTCATATACTAGAATAAATCCATAAATAGGTGAGTATACCCAGAGAGATAGGTGGGCAGTGACTTACGGTGACCCCCAAGGTGGGTGACTGGTGAGCTGCAAAGTGGCTACTGATGAAAAACCTACTCACCAGATGTACCCACCCCACACAGGGGTATAGAGCGGGTCCTGGAGATATGCCTCGCTGGTCTTTACTCTGTGTAGTGGTTCCCTTCCTGGGGGAGAATGTGGGGTCCGCGGGGTATCGCAGGTATCCTAACGTGGGGTCCAGTAATAGGGTCCTGTTCCAATGTATCCGATGCTCCGTGGAGGGATCTAGTATGGCCACTCACAAGTATATGGATGGGAGGGTCATAGGAAGTGGAAAGACTCGATAGTGTGATATCGTAGGGGATATTTTATTCAGCAGTATACAATAGATGGATACTCACACTCGATCATATGGTAAACAGCGTGGTATTGGCGTCCCGGAACGCAATGCGTTCCAACTGAAAACCGGAACCGGAAATGACTTGACGGCGCTGTACGCGTTTCGTCATGTGACGTCTTCTGCAGCGTCGCATCATTTCCAAGCCGGCCCTTTTGTATACGGTGGTTACCAAGGCTATGGGACTCGTTATGAAGCATAACGAGTGTTGCATATAAGCCATGCCGCGGCTCATGCATTCCTATATAAAGCAAAGCCTATGCCATACAGTGAAAAACCGAATGGGTTCATATTGATAGAAGTAGTAATGGAATAAATATAATGATTAAAAAATGTGTATATATCCCGTGCCACAAATAAATTATGAACCACCGTTTTTCATCAGTAGCCACTTTGCAGCTCACCAGTCACCCACCTTGGGGGTCACCGTAAGTCACTGCCCACCTATCTCTCTGGGTATACTCACCTATTTATGGATTTATTCTAGTATATGAATTGACTGATCATCACTTATTGTCACACTTTGGAAAGAAGTTTCCCGCACATTCATTGCTTTTGCACAATTTTCTGTCCACGAACTTATTTTATATATTAATTAGTACTATCACTTTTTGGTGCACTTTATATAATACTCCCCTGTATATTTGCACATCTACCCGGTTTGGTCAATGTTTTCCCGCACTATTTTAATAATTTTTATCATCGCGATTTTTGAGTCATTTTATATTATTCATTGATTGATCTATTTATAGCTGTTTATATATTCATTTTGCTGATTATTTATTTTCATCACTATTGCATATTGTGTATATATACACACATTTATTTATCTCAGCACATTTTTGCACATTGCACTTCGCCACCTTTGTGGCCATTTTCTTTTCTATATACAATTCATCCGATGATATATGTTTACATAAGTATATCTACCTAATTACACTTTATAATATAAGCAGCGCCATCACCTCCATTCTCACTGATTCCTTTGTCACCCTTCCACTTTCAACCTTTTTTTGGCTTATCAGGCTGGTAACACTTGTATGCTTAGCCATTTGCCTGAAATTCATTCTCCTTTTTACCATGATAATTCTGTGGTGCTGTCTTTCTCAACCTTTTCAACACAGAGGAACCCTTGAAATAATTTTCAGGTCTCAGGGAACCTCTGCTAAAAATGACTATATTTACAACTCATGATACATTAGTGTGCTGGTCCGTTTTTATGAATGCTCCTTACATATGTGGACATAGGGAAGAATTACCTTCTTCCGGATAGCTAAAAAGATTAATGGTGTCAGGGGAACTTATCTGAGAGGCAGAAATTGCTCATTGCTCACGGAACCCCTAGTAACCTCTGGAGGAACCCTAAGGTCCACGGAAAACTGGTTGAGAATCCCTGATCTAGTGAGTAATTTCAACAAGTAGTGAAAGTAGACAAAATTTAGGTTTATGAACAGTGTACAGTATATGAGTCACCTAGGTTTCTCACAGTAAGGGGCTCCAGGGTTGAAAAATGTCTTTTGTTGCAGCTTACCAATTTTTGGGGGTGGTGGTGGCGGCATTAGTTTTTGTTTTTTTGTTTGGCCTTTTTTATTTTTATTTTTTAACCTGGTGATCCACTTGTTTTTCCACTTCCTTTATTAGACCAAGCTGTCTAGCTATCCGTGTGAAAGGACCCTTTAGAGCCGGTTCACACTACCGCGACCAGAAAGTCGCCCCGTGACTTGTTTAGAGACTTGTTTAGAGACTTGTTTAGAGACTTGTTTAGAGACTTGTTTAGAGACTTGTTTAGAGACTTGTTTAGAGACTTGTTTAGAGACTTGTTTAGAGACTTGTTTAGAGACTTGTGCACTACTTTGAAGAGACAGGTGACCTTGTCTGTGGGGAATGCCTGGCTAATCTCTTTCTTCTTCCTGGAAAGTCTGATAACAAGTCGCTTCAATTAAGATAAGGAGGCGACTCCCATTGAAGTATATGGGACAGTCGCATCACAGGTCGCCTCAAAGTAGTACAGGACCCTTTTCTGAAGTCGGAGCGACTTCAGTAGTGCCAATTAAGATGGCACTGATTAACATTGCTTTTGTTATGTCAAGCGACCTGGGGCTACACAAGTCGCCTCACAAGTCGTGCTAGTGTGAATTGGCTCTAAGTGTTCCAGTGCAAAGTATTGCAGTAAAAGAGCCTTCTTTAGGCTGCAATGGCAGAAAGTTCAGAGCAGTAGGCTGCAATGCCAAGTTGGTATTTTGTGTTCTAGTTTTTATCAGTAACAGGAAGTGTGACTTCTTCTATTCCAGGTCCAGCTCAATAACTATGCTGCCTTTTATGATGATCAGAGACAGAGTTGGTCTGTTATGTTTGAATCTGAAGCGTCAGCAGTGGATTTCAGCAGACAGGTATGATTTCCCTGGTGTGTGATTTCAGAGAAGATCTGGCTAATTTTTATGTTGTGCTAGAACATGTCTGTTAGATAACAATATGTAGTGGAGGACAACAGCACAATTTTCATCCGAAGTCTTTAAGATCATTTTTTGACAAGCTAGGCAACAGGAGGGGGAGAAGAAATGTTGTGGTGTGTGTTTGTGTTTTTTTTTTAATGTACATTTAATCTTGAAATGTAACAATAGATGGGATGTTATTGCCCTGAGAACATAGGCAGGGGGATATCCTGGCCACCCTTGAGCCAATTGTCAGAGCTTCGCAATCTGCCGTAGTTTGCAAACGGACTGTGACAATAGTACATGCTCAGTCCATTTCTCCATAGAATAAAAAAGGGCCAGGTCAGCTAGCAGACATATATTTTCAGTTTTAAAAATGTCTGATAGCTATAAAACTCCCTCAAAGCTGCCCCAATGAGGTCTGCAAAAACTGCATTATTGATGGCAGGACGTTGTTTGCTGTTATTGGGCTGTTTTTTAAGCCGCGTCATTCTGGTCCATGGTTGCTGCCAGCCTCTCCCTTCTTGTTTTCACTGATCTCTTGCGCATCAAAAAAAAAAAAAAAATATATATATATATATATATATATATATATATATATATATATACATTTTATATGTTAAATCGCTATTTACACTACCTTTGTTTTATAAATGCATAAAGGATTTCCAGAGCACTATGGGTGAGCTAAGGAGAGAGCTGTCTGCCTTGGGACTTGGCCTGCCTGAATGAAACCTTTAACTTAAGAGGCATCTGATAAGAATGCATTACTTCTCTGTGTGCACATTTTGAAAATATGTATTTTGCTTAAAGCGGTTGTAAACCCTCGCATATGCCCAGTGAAGTGAATAGCCTCAGATGATACACAGAGATGAAACAAATCCTCCTACATGGGTGTTACTTATTTATCTGCAGTCTTCCCTTCTCTACACCCTTTCAAAAGTGCAGATTGTGTTTAAAAAACTTTCTTTATCTGTCCGCAGCAGAGAAGAGGCTGCAGTTGCACTGTGTGAGCTCTGATTGCCGAAAGAGGACACACTCCCACTCCACATAGGCAGAGGAATGAAGGAACATGCAGAGCTTTATTCTGAATACACAAGCTCCCTGCTTATCTCCCTCCCCGACACAAAATTTAGCTCATGTTATCTGATGTGTTGGGAAAACTTTTTAGAAGTGACTCATGATAACAGAGGAACGAAGCACCAGAGAGAAATAACCCTTAGAGCTTTGGGGAGAGACAAGTAAACACTACAGATATATGTGCTTAGTTCAAATTTTATGGATGGGGTTTACAACTACTTTAAGTGTAATTTATGCCAGTCTATGGACATTTTATATATTTACTTATTTAAATGCTCCCCTCTCTCACTAGTAACTTGACATGCTTCTAATCTGTAATGGTAACATTGAGCAGGTGCTCTGGGCAGGGATGCAGAGATGGAGCCATTTAGGACTTGTTTAAAAGCGAATATAATGCCTGCTAAGAATATGACATTTTTTGAATGTCCATAGCCTGGTCGAAGGTTCACATTAAAGAGACCCTATCACCACAACAACACTTTCCTGTTATATGTAGTATTTACATTTATTAACTATTTACATGCATGTATTTTATGTAATTATGTTAAATATTCATATTGCTGGAGCAGCTATAAATCTCATGGGAATTCTGCTTTTCTGGGAGTGTGTTTTATGGTTGCCTTTAGCTCCCCTGTCCCACTTCATGCCAGTACATTAGGGCCCTGGTCCCCAACCCTGGTCCTCAGGGCCCACTAACAGGCCAGGTTTGCAAGAGAACTGAAATGCATCCCAGGTGATATAATTTGCTGCTCAGTGATTGCAGTACTCTAGTCTGCATCTCCCCAAGGTAATACTTGAAATCTGGCCTGTTAGTGGGCCCTGAGGACCGGAGTTGAGGACCACTGCATTAGCTAGCCATGCTAAGCCTCCCAGCAAAGCCTGATGAGGGTGCAGGTGGTAGCACCATGTCCTAATGCAGGAGAGGTCAGAGGCAAACTACACCACCCTTCCTACTACTACTGTTGCTTTTTTATTATAAATAACAATAAATTATTATTTATAATAATAATGCTGTCTATTTCGTACTACAAGTTTGAAAAAGAAAGCCAGTACCTGGTGAGCCAGCATGTGTGAGGATTGTGAGGAGTGGCCTGCAATTCCCCAGTAACATCACTGACAGAGTCAGAAAATATTGGCAGAGTGTCTGTATGGGGATGAAAAGGGTATCTTTTAAGTATGTCCTCTTATGTCCCCTTTTCTTTTTATTTTGAATTTATTTTCCTACCAGGTTTGCATTGCTAAGTGTAGCAGTACCCCCTCTCTGGATGCTGTGATATCCCAAGATCTGACACCTGGTGAAGGGCAAGCAGCTGATACGGGCGATCTACTGGAAGTTGCCTACACAGGGTGGCTGTTTCAGAACCATGGTATTGGCCAGGTACATTAGATAGTTTGGTTCATCAACAAAAACATTCAGGTACTGTCAAGTTGAGAAAGGTGAAGTGAAAGCAATTAAACTAATGCTTTGTATACTCCAATGTAATTTTGTGTATGATCGATTTGAGTAGTACAGACTGTAAATTTGTAGTGTGTGAGATGATGATAAAAAGAGAATGCAATTTTGTTGACAAAATTTATTTTGTCATAGTTTTCATCAGCTGCATGTTTTCTGTGATAAAAACTAAACAAAAATAAAATTTAAAATTAAGTAAATTGATGAAAACCATGACAAAAATCAATTCCAATTTTTTTTTTTTAGTCGACTAAAATCTCTAGTACATTTTAGTCGACAAAAGTCGAATGGGTTCATTTAAATTGTAATGTATTTTAAGAATTCCCAAACTCATTATATTCTCCTGGAGTAAGAAAATCCAACAAGAGTTTATTATTTATGATATTAAAGTGGTTGTAAAAGCACAAGATTTTTGCCTTCATGCATTCTATGAATGCATGAAGGTAAAAACCTTCTATGTGCAGCAGCCCCCCCCCCATACTGAACCGAGCCCCCTCTCGATCCAGCGATGTCCACAAGAGCCTTGTCTCTCCAGGGACTCGCACTCTTGATTAGCTATTGGCAGGCAATCACAGTTAGGCTGGCCATACTTAATGTATGTGAGTGGATGCTACGTTGCTTTATCCTTAACAACATATACTACGCAATGGAGGCTTATCTTTTGTTCTAGTGACCAAGGAGTGCCGAGCCACCTTTCTAAGAGTGCGGTAAGCAGCGGTGCAATCGGTGGGGTATCCACTGGCACCATACATTGTTACAGCACGCAATCACACACGTGGTTATTGGTATCAGTAGCACTCAGCACTTTGTATAGGCATATGTGATTTATGATATGGTACACTGAGCACAGCCCATGCTAATTTATTGAAGGTTTGCTAGCATGCAGCACTTTGGTTTTTATCTTTGCACTATAAGCACTATATGCACTTTTGGAATAAACGTATGAATTATACAGTTTATGGAATTGCACAGACATAATATTTAAAGTGGTAGCGCCGGTCCCAACATCACTTGCACTTTTTTCTAATCTACTACCTCAGTGGTAGGTTGGGGGCAGCTTACACCACTATTTTAGTCCAATAAAGTACTTAAACTCCATAGCGCTGGTATTTAACCCTTTTCATACTTAATGTATGGCCAGCTTTAGTGAGGCAATCAGGTGATGGTGGGGGCGGGGCCGAACCGCGGCTCCGTGTGTGAATGGAGACACAGAGCAGGAGCTTAGCTTGGGTGTCCCCATAGCAAGCTGCTTGCTGTGGAGGCACCCAACAGGAGGGAGTATTTTTAAAAGTGTCGTCGTGGGACCCGAGAAGAAGAGGATCCGGGCCACTCTGTGCAAAACCAGTGCACAGTGCAGGTAAGTATAACATGTTTATTATTTAAATGAAAAATGAATTCAAGCTTTATAATCACTTTAAAGATTTTACCATACACTACAGACACAGATTTAGCCATTGTAATATATAACGTCCAAGTTTCATAAAAAAAAAAATATTGCTTTTTGACAAACAGAAGTGTAACTTTATGGCTCGGTTCACACTAGCTGACTTCAAAGTTGCGTAATTTTCAGTGCAACTTTGGAGTCCAACTTGGAAGTGACTTTGATAAGACTTTTGCCTTCTCTGGCATTGAAGCCGTGTCAAAGTCAGATCAAAGTAGTGCAGGAACCTTTTTTGAAGTCGCAGCGACTTTAATAGTGTCAATTGGAACGGCTCTCATAGAGGTACATGGCATTTCATATGTCCTGCGACTTTGGGTCTCACAAGTCGGATACTAAGTCACAGGAGTGTGAACCAAGCCTAAGATATAAAAAAAAACAAAAAAAACGGTGAACTTTATTAGCTGTAATTTTAGGCTGCAAGTGTGGATGGGGAAGTAAATGTGAGTGAGGGAGTGCACAGGGGAGGGTGCATTATACTTTGGGGATGGGGAGGTATCCTGCAAGTGTGGATAGGGAAGTAAATGTGAGTGAGGGAGTGCACAGGGGAGGGTGCATTATACTTTTGGGATGGGGAAGTATATTGGAGTGAGGGTGTGCATATGGCAGAGAACTGGACAGTCTGGGGAGGCTGTTATTTTACACAATGCTAAGCACGGCTACCTTGCTGGGAGGGGAAAAAATCACGTCCAGACAGACACAAATCTGACGGAGTTCCTCTTCTGTGGTTTGCAAGGCATTGTTCAAGAACTTCCAGGCAGCAGACGTAGGGAGCTTGCGTCTCTTTGCCAATAGAACTTCCTGATAGAGTCAGAGGGCCGGGGCTAAAACGAAATCAGTTCAGCTGACTAAAATACGACTAATACTGAAATGGCATTTTAGTCAAAAGACTGACTTCAAACCAAATCGAAATTTGACGTCAAAATTAACAGCGGTTGGAATTTGGCCACAGTGAAAATAATAAATGTAAGCTATACTGTGTGGACTTCTAAAGGCTCATTTTAATTTTATCAAATCTGTCACTGGAAGCAGATCACCAGAGACGATATCGATCACAGATCACTCACTTTCTCCCATGGCTTTGCTCTCTTGCTGTTTGAACTGACAAAGCGTCACTCTGTTGCTTCTCTATTATTAGCATTTGAAATTCTGTAGTAGAGCAAAGGAGTGATTTCCATTAGGAAAGTTCTAATTTGATGATTCACAAATCGCCAGTGTGACATCAGGCTAACATATCACTTTCGCTGTGTTCATGAACCGCATAAAAAATTCAAAGATTTATTTTACTGCATTTCGATTTTCGGTAATTTTTTATTTATTTTTTTTGTGTTTTTATTTTCAGATGTTTGACTCCAACTTACAGAAGGACAAACTACTGCGCCTCAAACTCGGATCTGGAAAAGTGATCAAAGTAACAAAAGTTTCTGTGCTTATAATGAATGATGATGTCTGCCATTCTTGTGTACAGCAGCCATTTTGATCTATGCTATCTCTTTTGTACTGCAAGTTGGAAAACTGAATGCCAGCATGTGATTGCTTGTTTGCTACGGAAGCTTTTATATATGTGGCATTTCTCTTTTATGTTTGGTTAGGGCTGGGAAGAGGGGATGCTGGGAATGAAGAAAGGAGGGAGGAGGTTTCTGGTGATTCCACCAACACTTGCCTATGGCTCTCAAGGATTGTCGGGCCGAATTCCTCCCAATGCCACCCTGCTCTTTGAGGTGGAAGTAAAAAGAGTAAGTACACTTCCAAACATTCTGTGTTTTACGCCATACCTTTTTACCGGTGTTTCACAGCAGAGAATGAGACTGCAATTTGCTGTCATATTGGTGCTTTGATATCCAAGAGATCCTTTCTTTGACAATCATTTTGCAGCAGTTGGAAGATGTGAAGAAGCAAGGCGTGGAAAAGGTCATGTGATACTTCACCTGTTGCTTGTCATGTGATCTCTCGGTTGCTCCTAAATTAATGTAAAGAAAAAAAAAAAAAGTAAATGGTTATAAATTTCCAGCTTCTACATAGTCAGATTGAAAAAAGACACAAGTCCTTCTAAAAAAGAGAAAAGAAAAAGCTTGCTTACAAAAAAAAGTTTTTTTTCCTGTGTATTTTTGTCTTTATTTCCCCACCATGTGTTCTCCAATTCAACAAAGGCGAGGTTCAGACTCCTTTTCAAATTGCCATTGCTGTTTGTGCCTTTTTTCCTTGTGGTCTGTTTGTGGTTATGGTGCAACAGGTACAGGAAGTTAGGAGAAATTGCCAAGATAGGAAAAAAAAAAATAACCTTACCAAACTTTTAATGCTAATTCACACCTATCTGTGACTAGAAAATAAAAGGCTAAGGTTGAGCTTTAGGCCTCAAGGCAGGTTTGTGCATGGGTCCGGTGCGTGTCTGTTCACCGGTTGCGGTGTGATTCAGATCCAAATTTTTGCCTGAATTTGCATCTGGACCGGACCCAAACACGCAAAGAACCCTTTTACAAACTGCTCTGCAGCCACTCCATTGAGAGTCGGTCACACTCCCCTGTCATGTGAATTTGATCCAGGGAAACCCGCATCCTATTTGCACATATGTAAACCTTGCCTCCATGTTCAGTCTTAGGCACCAAAAGTTTTTGATTTTGATTTTTTTTCTAACTAAAAACAATAGATTTAGTATGTGGCTAAATGATTTCTCGTGTGGTAAAACCCCAAGTTGAGCTGCGCTTTTACTGCCTCTCCACCCCTACCCTCTTATTTGCAGAGGCAGCGGCTGGGGGTTTATACATGCCACAGCCGTGGCAGGGATTATACCACCTATCGCTTTCTGCACACACCTCACAATGGTGTGCAGTGCATGCCGTTTCTACACGCTAGTGTTGGCTTCAGAAGGGTAAAGCAGGTGGTGATGAAGCAATACAGCGCATCCTCACCGCTTACCAAATGCTCGATGAAGAGCAATTTGAACACAGATCACTTTTCGGAGAACAAAGCCCTTACTGCCTGGTAAGCAAAGTCTAGTTCTTAGAGGGTGAACTTCATAAGCCTGTTTCAAATTTTGTCATGAAAATATGGAAATAAGCAAAAATGTAAAGGCATTTTAATATATTTTTTGTTGCGGAGTGTGTAGTCCCTACACTGCTTGAGCTTGAAAACATGCCCTCAATGGCTTATGGTGTATTCAGATAATTTTACATCTGTGGGGTTTTTTTTCTCCCTTGCTTCAGATGAAGCAGAAGGATGTGGGAACTGATCGACAGAGCGTTGGCTCCCGTGACTCCCCTGTATCGATTACAGAAAGTATTCCCGTGGAGACCCTTTCTCAGCCACCAACCTCCGTGCCACCCAAACCTGGGTAAGTTCTGTTTCCTATGTGCTTGCAGACTAGGAGACCCTTTAACAAACTGCAGTAAATGAAATGTCAAGCTGCTACATTTCCAGTGAATGAAAGAGAAAGCAGAAATGAATGCTTCTTTGGTTGGCCAGTACTCTGCTCATGTGGATAAACATTAGGGCTGTGGTGAGGAGGGCTATAAAGAATCAGTCTTTTTTATGAGTAAGCTAATATATGATGTATTCACTTCTGGACCAGAAGGTTTTACCCCCCTTAATGTCCCATTTTTTGCTATACGGCACTGCGTTACTTTAACTGACAATTGCGCGGTCGTGTGACACTGTACCCAAATTTTATGCTTTTTTTTCCAGAAATAGAGCTTTCTTTTGGTGGTATTTAATCACCTCTTGGGTTTTTTTTTTTTTGCTCTATAAACAAAAAAAGAGCAACAATTTTGAAAAAAACACAATTGTTTTTACTTTCTGCTATAAAACACAGCCAATAAATTTTTTTTTAAAAATCAAATTTTTTCATCAATTTAGACCAATATGTATTCTGCTACATATTTTTGGTAAAAAAAAATTCCAATAAGTGTATATTGATTGGTTTGCGCAAACGTTTATAGCATCTACACACGATGCAATATTTTTTTTGGAAGTTTTTTTTTTTTTTTACTAGTTTTACTAGTAATGGTGGCGATCAGCGTTTTTTTTAGCAGGGCTGCGACATTGCAGCAGACAGAACAGACATCTGACACTCTTGACACTTTTTGGGAACCAGTGACACTAATACAGATAGCCTAGACTGGCACCTGACTCAGCCTTTTAGCGATCCGCTGAGACCTCTGAGCCAGCTGCTCCTGCCCCCTCCACAGTCCAGCGTTCCAGTTAGCGCTGTAGGGGGAAGAGTAGACAGCAGTTACTGACAGTGATCAATGGTGTTTGATCACTCAGTTCTCAGCCTACAAGACGGCCAGGGGACAGATGCAGCATCCCATTCACCTAGGTAAGTAGGGGAAAAAAAAAACCTCTCATATTTCTCTTTTAATAGTGGCCCCACCAGGTGCCCATGCTTCCAACCATTCAAACCATAATTTTGCTGCCTGGAGTTAAAAGAAGCCTCAAGTTACATCTTTAAGTCTAAGCAGGGCTAGGGACTCTCTCCCTCCCCCATAATATGATGGATACCTGAGAGATCGAAGACCAGTTCCATCAAGTGAAACAAACCGAGTGCACCGGTAAAATACTGCAGAGCACAAAATTATTACTTTCATCACAAATCCACAAACTAATAGGTTTACTCTTCTAAAAAGAGCTGTCAATGATTCAGCTATTGCAAAAATCTAAATATTTAGCATACAAATATTGTAATTGTTCAGTTCTACTTATGCAAGATTTCAAATTTACCCCTAATTTTTTTTATTTTTTTTACTGTATTTTCTTAATTAACCACTTCCCGCAAACTGACGTACCTGTACCCGCTACCCAGCTGGAGGCATCGACCCGGTACACTTTTTTTCCTGTTGGCTGGTTGGAGTCCCGAACAAAGCCGGATTTGGCTTCAATCGGGTCTCCGATCATGTAACCCGGAAGCAACATCACTTGTGGTTTACTCACTAAATAAAAGTGATCAGATTTTTTTTTTTCAAAGTGTTTAACCACTTTACGTCCAGCCGCCGCAGATGTACTGCGGCAGGCTGGCTCTCCCAGGCAAAGCCCCTTACATGTACGGCGCTGGCCTGGGAGGATCTAGGGAGCGAGCGTGCACCGCCGGCAGCTGAGGAGCCAGTGCGTGTGACAGGCGGCTCCAATGGCCGCCGGCCACTCGCAATCTCCCCCCGGGTGACAGAGAAGGACGGATAGCTGATGTAAACACAGCCGTCCGTCATTCTCCCTGAGATGATCACAGAGACCATGCGATCCTGCTATGTAGGATCGCATGTCTTTATGTTCATCTCACAAGCCCAAAACCCCCCCCAAAAGTTAGAATCACTCCCCTAGGCTTACATTTAACCCCTTGATCACCCATAGTATTAACCCCTTCCCTGCCAATGGCATTATTACAGTAACAGTGCATATTTTTATTCCACAAACAAAGTTCAAGTGCCAGTTCTAAATGCAATTTCCATGTTGTAACTTGATAAAGCTATATACATAGCGAAACATGTAGTTGTGGAAACCAGAAGCTCTTGCGACACTTCATCCGTCCCGCCTGGCCTCTGTGTATCCCCGCGGCATCACTTCCGGTGACGTCATTCACGCGCCACTTCCGGTCCGCACGTAGGACTCGGTTTCCAACTACGCATTGGCCCTGGTTCAGTGTAGCGGCCGCACACAGGACCGTGTGAGCCACTACCATCGGAAGTTCCAGCCTGCTACCAGGGAGCACCTTTTTTCCATCTGTGTTACTTGATGTCATTGTGAGTCCCACGATTACCACCAGGGATTCCCACAGCTCCCTATGGAGATCCAGAGGCTCCAGGGTCCGGTTTGAAAGCACTTTCATTGATTTATTACTTTTTATTGTATGTGCTTATTAAACTTTTGAGGTTCATAACAAAGACCACTCTCTGAGGTCAATATTTGTACTTTTCTTATCATAAGTGCACACCTGAGCGCCATCCTTCTCTTCTGTTTAACAGTGCATATTTTTAGCACTGATTACTGTAGTAATGTCACTGGTACCCCCAAAAGTGTCAAAAATGTCAGTTAGGGGTCCGATCTGTCCGCAGCAATGTCGCAGTCCCGCAAAAAAAATCGCAGATCGTCGCTATTATACATTACATAAATCTTTCTCGTAGTTATTAAACCCAATAACTTTTGCGCAAACCAATCAAAATACGCTTATTGCGATTTTTTTTTTTTTTTTTTTTTTTTTTTCTTACCAAAAATATGTAGTAGAAAACAAATTGGCCTAAAATGTTAAAAAAAATTAGATATTTAAATTTTTGTGTTATATGTTATATTATGTTCTGTAGAATGTTATATAGCAAAATGTGAAAAATATTGTTTTTTTTTCAAAATTGTCGCTTTTTTTGTTTATAGCGCAAAAAATAAAAATCGCATAGGTGATCAAATACCACCAAAAGAAACATCTATTTGTGAGGGGAAAAAAGGACGTAAATTTTGATTGGGTACAGCGTCGCAAGACTACGCAATTGTCCATTAAAGTCACGCAGTGCCGAATCGCAAAATAGGGCCTGGTCATTGAGCAGCAAAATCTTCCAGTGTTAAAGTGGTTAAAAATAAAACAAATAGGAAAAAAAAAAATATTTTAAAGTGTCCCCGTGAGCTTGCGCACGAAAGAAAATGCATGCGTGAGTCGTACCCGCAAATGAAAACTGTGTTCAAATCACACATGTGAGATATTGCTGCGATTGTCCGAGCGAGAGCAATAATTCTAGAAAAAGACCTCCTCTGTAACTATAAAATGTTAACCGTAAAAATTCTTAACGTTTCGCCTATGAAGATATATATATTCCACGAGTGTGCGCAATTTTAAACTGTAACATGTTCAGTATCTATTTACTCGGTGTGACATCATCTTTAACAATATAAAAAAATTTGGCTAACGTTATTGTTTAGTTTTTTTTATTATTATTTAGTAATTTTAGTATTTTTAGTATATTTAGTATTTTTTTATTAATTCAGTGACCTTTATTTTTTCCCCAAAAAAATTGCGTATGAAAGACCGCTGCGCAAATACTGCGTGACAAAAAAAATACTGCCACCACCATTTTATTCAGAGTCTTTGCTAAAAAAAAAAAAAAAAAAAAAAAAAATTATATATATATATATATATATATATATATATATATATATATATATATATATATAAATATGTTTGAGGGTTCTAAGTAATTTTCTAGCAAAAAATGCTGATTTTAACTTGTAAACAACATGTGTAAGAATTAGGCTTGGTCCTTAAGTGGTTAAGCCCGATTCCGCAGCTTGGATATGTAAGGTTAGAGGTAACCTAAAATCTGATAGTTCTTGCCTTGCTACTGATTAGATTGTTCAAATTCCATTTAAGGAAGGTTTTTTTTTTCCAAATCCTAGATCTATCCATTTAATTATAACATCCTTTGACTCTATTCAAGTTCTGATTCTATTATTCTAAGCCGCGATGAAGGGGGAGTTTTGTTGCCCTCAAAACCCGTTTGCTTTTTTTAGGTGATGCTTTTACGAACCATTAAATGCACTTTGGACTCTTTACTTTTGTGGTTTAGCGCCCATGTTTATTTGTGTACACTCTGAGTTCTTGGTTTGTTGACTTGCTGACCTCACACTATCCCCTATCTCTTGAGCAAGCATAACTGTGTCTGCTAACCTAATCCTTTAGTTGTTTACATCTAACTTCAAGGCTAGTAGATTGGAGGAAATGATAAATCTTAAAAGCGGTTGTATCCCCCAAAAAAAACAAACCCTGCAGGACAATGTGCAGGATAATGTGCTAGTATGCATTATGAAATACTTACCTTAGAACGAAGCCCCAACACGGTCGCCCGGACACCGCTGAGGCAGCTGACATCTTCCCTCTGCGTCTCTTCCGGGTTCAGGGGCTCCGGCACTGTGAGTGGCCAGAGCCGCAAAGACGTCACTCCTGCGCATGCGCGTGGGAGTTCACTTTCTGGCAACGGGCCGGCAAGGAGCTCTGAAGGCCCGGCAAGGTACGCCGGCCCTTCAGAACGCATGCGCCGCTGGTGTCAGCGGCTGCATGCAGGGTGAATATCTCCTAAACCGTGCAGGTTTAGGAGATATTAATTCTACCTACAGGTAAGCCTTATTATAGACTTACCTGTAGGTAAAAGTTAAAAAGTGGAGTATACTACCGCTTTAAAGAGGAAGTAAACCCTCCTCGGACACTTTTACCTATAGGTAAGCCTATGATAAGGCTTACCTATAGGTACTGTAAATATCTCCTAAACATGTACCGTTTAGGAGATATTTACCTTACATGCATCCAGTGACTTCACTGGCGCATGCGCTCTGAAGGAACGGCCGCTAGTGCTGTTTCTTCAGAGTCCCGTGCCGTGACTGTCGGCTCCCGCGCGCCTGCGCGGGAGTGACGTCACCGCGGCTCCGGCCAATCAGATGGCCGGATGCCGCGTACCCGGAAGACGGGCGACTGGACATGTCGCCCGTCATACAGGTAAGCGGACAGCACGGCGGGGGCTCGTTCGAAGCTAAGTATTGCATAATGAGCTAGTACTAGCTCATTATGTGTTTCTCTTACAGGTTACCAAAAAAAAAAAACTTTGTACGGGTTTACAACCTCTTTAAGTAAGGTAACAAAATACCTCCAGATTGAAAATTCTATAGATTGCCCTCTGCTGTCTGCTCCAGATGCTCCTCAGCTGATGGTACATTTTATCATATGACGTGGAAGTGTCCACCAGTTAGAGCATTTTGGTCAGAGGTCACCGCTTTGGTTAGTTAAATTACTCAAATACCCAATATCTGTAACCCCTTAAGGTGCCTCTTCGGTTATATTAATCATGAATCCCTTTCTGAAAACCCTCGACTTTTTTCCTACGTCTAATTTTGTTCTATGCTAAAAAAAACTATAACTATGCAGTGGACATCCTCGACTTCCCCCCCCACCATAACTTTTTGGCTTACCCTCATTACCCAGGCACTTCTATTCTACAAATTGACATTTGAAGCTAGAGTTTGCCCTTGTAAATCCCATTAAAATCTGAGACAAGTGGGTGAGTTCAGACTGCACTATACCACCTACTACCTGAGCTACTGGCTAGGGATAAGGATCCATTGTGGATCCTTTAATCATTTTTTTTACTTGACTATTGTATTTCTGTATACTGATGTTTTGCCAATCTATCATTTCTATTTGTAGCCGAGTTTGAGATGCATGGATGTTACTTCAATGCTAATCCGTGCCGTGTATAATGAGTGGACATGCTGTATAACCTATATAGTGATATTTGAGCACTGTTGGCTCTGTTTTCCTTGTTTCCGCTCATGTGTACAATAAATTAACCCTTAAAAAAAAAAAAAAAAAAAAAAGATTGAAAATTCTAATTTTTGCTCGATTTTAGGCTTGACTGGTTCTTTAAAGATTAATGTGTAGTCCTGTGTAGAACTTCAGTGATTATAGATTGGTTTCAAGCAGTGCAAACATGGACACGGACACCATGGTTTGTACAGCATTCATGGAGTCCTTCTAATTCTGTGATAGGAAATGCCAAACCGGCAAGAGTCTTAAGCCCCGTACACACGATCAGATTATCGAACGATCTGTCGTCCGTTTTTTGTGGCATGCTAGTCTGATGTGGAAAGTGAAGAGGTTATTTTCATACGAATTTTCCCGTACGACAGAATTCTACTTCAGAAGTGATGTCATGTGTTGGATTGCTTTATATGTGTTCTTTCGTCTCTGAGCATGCCTAGTCTTGCTCTCAAGATTTTTTTCCGTCAAAATCTGTACTAATGAGATGAAAATCGGACGTTGTTTTGACAGACACAAATTATATAGCCTGCACATCAGGATTTTGTCGGCCGAAAAGTCGGAGTCGGCTGTCAAAAGCACCATACTAACAATCCAAAAATCGGCAGATCGGTCATCGGACGAAATTTCCCTTCAGATTTTCTTATCATTTGTACGGGCCTTTAGGCATGTTTGAGTAAAAATGGGTCAATATTCGAGGTTGAATTTTTAGTCTAGAAATGAGTAATTTTAGTGCACAGTTAGTTACTAAGGAGAAAAGGTCCAATTTTTTTTTTTTTTTTTTTAATTTTTCTTTTCTCTCTTCTTTAGGGAACCAGCAGTTCGAGCCAAGTCCAACTCCATCAGCGAACAGCTAGCTGTAAGTTCTCTTGGTGTATGTATGAGGCATAACATTTATGGTCTATATATTAAAAAGTCAGTGCAATGTACTTTTAATCTATAGTTAGAAATTAAAGAAGTCTTGGGAGGCATAAATACTTCTGTGAAGGTTGCTCTTCATTAACCACTTCCCGCCCGTCCTATAGCAAAATGAGGGCTGCAAAGTGGTTGCCCCATCCTGACTGGGCGTCATTCTGACACACCGCATCTCTGATCCAGGTAAAGAGCCTATGATGCAATCACAGCTGGTCACATAGTGAATAGGAAGTGCTGTTGATCGGCTTTCTTCAGTTCGCGCCTGACAGGTGGGAGTAAAGGAGAGCCGAGTGGCGGCTCTCCTGACGGGGGGGTCTGTGCTGGTAATCAGAGCATTGTTTACCAGTGCAGACCCTTGGGGGATGCAACTAGAACCACCAGGGATTGCCCACCCATGGCCACCAGGGATTGCCCACCCATGGCCACCAGGGATTTCCCACCCATGGCCACCAGGGATGCCCACCATGCCACCAGGGATGCCAATCAGTGCTCAGAGAACCTGTCAGTGCCCTCCTCATCAGTGCTGCCCATCATTGCTATCTATCAGTGCCGCCCACAAGTGCCCGTCAGTGCTGCATATCAGTGCTACCTATCAGTGCCACATATCATCAGTGCCGCCTATCAGTGCTGCATATTCGTGCCTCATCAGTGCCACCCCATCAGTTCCTCCTCATCAGTGCCTGTCAGTTCGGCCTCATCAGTGCAGGAAAAAAATGTATTTATTTACAAAATTTTATAACCTAAACAAAAATACTTTTTTTTTTTTTTAACTTTTCGGTCTTTTTTAATTTGTTTAGCAAAAAAGAAAAAACCTTGCGGTGATCAAATACCACCAAAAGAAAGCTCTATTTGTGGGGAAATAATGACATAAATTTGGTTTAGGTACAGTGTTGCATGACCACGCAATTGTCATTCAAATTGCAACAGCGCTAAAAGCTGACAATTGGCCTGGGCAGGAAGGGGGTGAAAGTGCCCTGTATTGAAGTGGTTAAAGCAAGATGGGGAACAAGGGGAGACATGGAGGCTGACGGTAACAATTACATGAGAGAGGTGCTAAGCCTTCTCAATTTCACAGCAAAATGTTTTGTAACGGTTTGTGTCTCTACTAGAGAGACTTTCTAGATAAATTTGTGAAAGAGATTGGTTTAGTGTCCACACTTCTGTGTGTGTGTCAATGTAGAATAGCCTTGTTTTCTTCAATATAACTCTATTGGCTGTTTACATGCGCAGGCTCTGCATCCTGACCCACTGGTTTTCTTGTCTTGGGGCACATGTATGTCCTTACTGTTTTTATGATTCTGTGAACCTTGTAATGAATAACGGTCAGCTGGGTCTTCCTATCCTATAGAACCCTGACATGGCGAAAGCAAAACTTATCTCCAGGATGGCAAAGATGGGTCAGCCAATGTTACCTTTCATTACTGGCAGCTCTACCCCTCAGCCGGATTCCAGCGACTCCGAAATTGAGGTAAAACTTTAACAGTTCAAACACATAAAATGTGATCCCCAAATGTCTGAGTGTCCTTCTAGAAGTGAAATTCTATTATTTATTTATTTTTTTAAAACTCCTTTTTTTTTAAAAAGATATAAAACTTTGACATCGTAAACAAAACGCTCAACTTGAGCGTATGAAACAGTGAGGTACAGTACAAAAGTAAAATTCCAAGTCAGCAAATAGGCAGCGTTTTACATCATTACAGACCGGATATACATCCTACATATAGTCAATTGAGCATGAACAGATTTGTGGCATGGTACCCAATACCCTTGGTGGTTTTTTTTTCAGGTGTTAGTTACGGTAAGAGCAGAGGAGGAACCCCATGCATCCCAAACCTTATTGTACTTAGTTGGGCAACCTCTATGTTCAAAAATTAGTTTTTCATAAGACAACATTTGATCTACCATTTGTAGCCACATACGTATAGAGGGAGGGGTGAGTTGGATCCATTTAAGCACTACAGCCTTACGAGCTAAGAATAATGTTTCCATTAACATAGTTTGAGTATGTCTCATCCACTGTTCTTCCTCTAAGACCCCCAACAAACATATCAGTGGGGTGCATGCAACCGGGACAGATAAGTCTGCAGACAGTACATCAGTTATCTGCTGCCAATAGGTTGCTATGACAGGACACAGCCACATAACATGTGCAAAGTCTGCCCGCAGACAAGTATACTGAGAGCATGTAGAGGTAGGTAAGCGATTCATTGCATGCAGTCTAACTGGGGTCAGATATGATTGATGCAACATATATAGGTGAATTTGTTTAATAACAGCCGGAGATACAGATAGATGAGAGGAGCAAGCCCCCTTCCAATCTTCATTGGACAAATCAGGGATGAGTTGTTGCTATTTAATGTGTACTACCAATGGGGTTTTGTTAGTTGTATTAGACAATAAATGTGAGTAAAAAGTCTTTAAATAAGTCCCTTAGGTCCTTGTGACCATAATACACCTATTAATGGGTAATCAGAAAAGCTGTCGGGCACCGAATGGAGTCTGAATCACATAGCGAAGCTGGAGATATCCAAAGAAAGCGGTTTGGGGAAGTTCACATTTTCTCTGCAATACATCAAAAGAGATCAAAACATTCCCATCATATATACATAGCCGTAGATGGGGGAATATCGGGTTATGCCAGAGCGGAAGAGCTGCATTAATGTCTCCAAAATCTGCAATTCTTTTAGCTTCCCTCCACACTGTGCAGGCTAGGGTCAGTAATGGGATATGTCACTTACCTAGCACAGTTGTAGGTGCCTCCAGCGCTACCAACAGATGTTTAAGTACATAAGCGAGATATGACTCGACCACCGCCGGCGTGGCCGGTACCAGCCAGTCGGTCAATGGTGCAGCTGCCCAGCCAGGTAGTAATAATATAAATTAGGCAGCGACATTCCCGCCTCAACCTTAGGGCGTTGTAAAATAGAAAGTTTGAGTTTTCGTCTGTTATTAGCCCAAATAAAAGAAACAAATAATGTATACGGGCTTTTAAAAAATGATTTAGGCACTGAGATAGGTATATGAGATGTCACGTATAAACATTTAGGTAAAAGAATCATCTTTATGAGGTTAATTCTGCCTGCTACCGACATGGGGAGCCTGGCCCAGACATTGAGTTTAATTTTAATCATCTGGATTAAGGGGTCAAAATTTTCCTTTAAAGCGTCCAAGGAAGATAATGTAATAACAATCCCCAAGTATTTGAACGAGGACACTACCCGAAGGGGGCTTGGCATGTTACCAGAGGGCAGGGCCGGAGATGCAAAAGGCATCAAAGCCGATTTCAATCAATAAATTTGAGGCCTGAATAGGTGCCAAATCCATTAATTATTTGCATTGCTGCTACTAATGAGGTGGATGTGTCCCGCATATACAGAATGCATCCCCCAAGGGTCTGCACTGAAAAGAAAGCTTTTTGTGTTAAAAAAAAACGATAAAAATTTAATTTGGGTATAGTGCTGTTTGACGGCGTAAATGTCATTCAAATTGCGCTGAAAGCTAAAAATTGGCCTGGGAAGTAAGGGGAGGAAGTGATCTGTATTGAGGTGGTTAATGAAATTGAATACCTTTTCTGAATTACTAGTACCGTATATACTCGAGTATAAGCCGACCCGCGTATAAGCCGAGGCCCCTACTTTTACCACAAAAAGATGGGAAAAATCATTGACTCGAGTATAAGCCTAGGGTGAGAATGCAGGGCGGCGGGCATGGTGCAGGAGAATGCAGGGTACTGGCATGGTGCAGGAGAATGCAGGGTACTGGCATGGTGCAGGAGAATGCAGGGTGATTGGCATGGTGCAGGAGAATGCAGGGTGATTGGCATGGTGCAGGAGAATGCAGGGTGACTGGCATGGTGCAGGAGAATGCAGGGTGACTGGCATGGTGCAGGAGAATGCAGGGTGACTGGCATGGTGCAGGAGAATGCAGGGTACGAGCAGCGGCGCGTGCGCGGTGACATTTAAAGCTTAAGCCCGTCGGAGCGGACAGGGATTTTTTTTTTTTTCCTTGACTGGAGTATAAGCCGAGGGGGACGTTTTCAGCACAAAAGTTTGGCCAAAAGTTATTAGATTTTTTTTTTTTTTTAATGGGATATGTTTTATAGCAGAAAGTAAAATAAATAGTGTTTTTTTTTTTTTTTTTTTTTTTTTAATAACCCAGTGATGAATAAATGCCACCAAACGAAAGCTCTAATTTGTGTAAGAAAAAAAAAATATATATATACATTTTTTTTTGTTTTGGGTACAGCGTTGCATGACTGCGCAATTGTTAGTTAAAGTAGCGCAGTGCCACATAACAAAACATGGCCTGGTCACGATGGGGGGTAAATCTTCTGGAGGGCAAGTGGATATTAATGCTGACATTCCTGTTGTAGGATCCAAACAGTCAGAGGATTTCTCCACATCCTGCTGCCCCTCTGCTTGTCCGGCCCACCCCACAGATCAGCCAAACTCCTCCTACAACTCACATCCCTGCTCTAGGTAGGTAGTAATTCTCTACATAATACATTCCCGTCTTCAACATTGCAAAACAAGTTCATTTGAATGTGACTAACAGTATTGTCGTCTGTGTTTTGTTGTCTTTTTTTTAATCGACAGTCCCTCAGCAACAAACAGTATCCGGTCTACCATCCTCATCAGCTGCTCTGTTACCTGTAGGACCCATCGCCTCTCAGACCCTTCCTCCTGGCCAGGCACATGGCTTTCAGGTATTGCAGAACAGATGATCCTCTCTTCTCACTGTCCTCTTTCTTTAATTTTGTTCTAAACCAGTTACATTCAAAAAGGCTCTATTTGAAGGACCAAATATATGGGAGCTTTATGGGTCAGATGAGGGAGATTAAAGTGATTAAGTCTTGTGTTTTTTTTTTTTTGTTTTTTTTTTTTTTACCACTTCCCGCCCGCCATATAGCAAAATGACGGCCGGGAAGTGGTTGCTCTACCCTTACTGGCTGTCATATGACGTCCAGCAGGATAGACTGCTCTGCGCGCCCCCTCACTCTGACACACTGCATCTCCGATCCTGGTAAAGAGACTAATGACATAGGCTCTTTACCATGTGATCAGCTGTGTCCAATCACACCTGGTCACATTATAAATAGGAAGTGCCGTTGATCGGCTTTCCTCAGTTTGTACCTGAAAGGCACCAGTAGAGGAGAGCTAATCGGTGGCTCTCCTGAGGTGGGGGGGGGGGTCTGTGCTGGTAATCGGAGCATTGATCACCAGTGCAGACCCCTGGAGGGTTGCCACTAGAGCCACCAGTGCTGCCTATCAGTGCCCATCAGTTCTGCATATTAATGCCACCCCATCAGTGCCTCCTCATCAGTGCCTGTCAGTGCGGCCTCATCAGTGCTCATCAGTGCAGGAAAAAAATGGATCTATTTTACAAAGTTTTTTTTTTTTTTTTTTTTTCAAACTATTCGGTCTTTTTTTATTTGGGTAGCAAAAAAGAAAAGACCTTGCAGGAGTCAAATACCACCAAAAGAAAGCTCTATTTGTAGAAAATATTGACATAAATTTGATTTAGGTACAGTGTTGCATGACAGCGCAATTGTCATTCAAAATGCAACAGCGCTAAAAGCTGAAAATTGGCTTGTGCAGGAAGGGAGTGAAAGTGCCCTGTATTGAAGTGGGTAAATAACCGGTTGCCGACCGCCGCACGACTATATACTGCGGCGGTCAGCCCCGGCCAGGCAGAGTGACGTATGGATACGTCACTCGCCTGTCACTGACTTGAGAGACAATTGCGGGCGGGCGCGCGCCCGCCACGGCTCGTTCACTGACAAGTCAGTGCGTGTGACCGGCGGACCCGATGTCCGCCGGTCACACTACGATCGTTCCAGTGAAGGGAGAAAGGCGGAGCGGCTTATGTAAACAAGCCGCCCGTCATTCTCCCTGGTGTAAAAATGAAGATCAGACGGTTCTACTATGTAGGACCGTTGATCTTTGTTTTTACACCAATAGCCATGTCCCTTTACAGTTAGAATCACGCCCCTAGGACACACTTAACCCCTCCCTGTCCAATACAGTTAACCCCTTCCCTGCCAGTGTCATTTTTGCAGTAACAGTGCATATGTATAGCACTGATTACTGCAGTAATGTCACTGGTACCTCCAAAAGTGTCAAAAATGTCAGTCAAGGGTCCGATCTGTCCGCCGCAATGTCGCAGTACCGAAAAAAAATCGCAGATCGCCGCCATTACGTGTTAAAAAAAAAAAAAAACACCAAAAATGACAAAAATCTTTCCCTTTGTTAGTAAACGCGATAACTTTTGCGCAAACCAATCAAAATACGCTTTTTGCGATTTTTTTTTTTTTTTTTTTTTTTTTTTTTTTTTTTTTTTTTTTTTTTTTACCAAACATATGTAGCATAAAACAAATTGGCCAAAAATGTTAAATTTTGATTTTTTTATGGGGAATTTCATATAAAAAAATGTGAAAAATATTGTTATTTTTGCAAAATTTACGCTCTTTTTTTGTTTATAGCGCATGATCAAAAAATCGCACAGGTGATCAAATACCACCAAAAGAAAGCTCTGTTTGTGGGAAAAAAAGAACGTCAAATTCGTTTGGTACAGCGTCGCACGACCACGCAATTGTCCGTTAAATTCACGCAGTAAAAAATCGCAAAAAACCCACTTGTCTTTTAGCAGCCAAATCCTCCGGGGCTTAAGTGGATAACAAACATGTTCTACTTGTCTCCTCTGTGCACTTTGTTTTGCACAGGCCAGTCTGGATCCTTCTCTTCTTGGGTCTCTCGTTGCTGCTCCTAGGCCCCTCCCTCCTGTCAAGTGCCCCCACATCAAGCAGCTTGCTATGGGGCACCCAAGCAGAGCTGTAGCTCTGTGTGTCAATTTAGGTGCCTGTTTTTGCTGGGTGGTGAGTCTGGAGGGGTTCTCTCGCTCTCTCTCTCTGCTGAGGATCGCTTGGTACTTGTGCCTAGCGACCGGGTGGCACTGCCAGTGTGATGGGGGGTTGTCCTTTGCAGTGTTTTACACTTTGTATGGTCCCCCTGGTAAATCTGAGTCTTCGGAACACATCTCCCCACCCGATCCCCTCTCTGAGGATGCAGGGCCCTCCGGGCCCCAACCATCCATTGATGCACTGACGGCGGTCCTGGAGTCCTTTATGTCCCGGGTGGAGGTGGTTTGCGGGAAACGGGCTAGCAAAAAGCTTCATCTGTCTCATCAGATCCTGAATCTGATTCAGCCCCCCGCGCATGTGAGTCACCCTGCTGGGTCTGCAACCACGCGCCCGGATTCCTCCAGGTCTGCAACCGCACACGAAAAGGTACTGGTGGAAGCACTGATTGTATCTGTGCATGAGACCTTGAAGATGGAGGACGTAGCTGCAACGGAGACGCAGGTTCACTTTGGCACTCACAAGCCATCCAAAGCTGCAAAGGTGTTTCCTT
Organism: Pelophylax lessonae; assembly: GCF_965119305.1. Lineage (NCBI taxonomy): Eukaryota > Metazoa > Chordata > Amphibia > Anura > Ranidae > Pelophylax > Pelophylax lessonae. Next base: position 201,235,237 of record NC_138774.1, read on the forward strand.
TCCCCGCCTATTTTGACAGAATTTTCGCTAAAGAGTGGGGACGACCAAAGCGTCCGCTTGGGGTCCCTAAGTGCTTTACTAGGCGTTACCCCTATGAGGAGTCCCTTATTAAGAATTGGACTGTTCCACCGGTGGTGGACCCTCCAGTTTGCAGATTGAGCAATGCAACCATGATTCCGGTTGAAGAGTCCCCGGCCTTTAAGGATCCGGCTGACAGGAAGGCGGAGGCTGTGGACCGCAATATGTACACTCTGGCTGGTTCGACACTGAGGCCGGTATTCACCATTGCCCTGGTTTCGCAAAATCTGACCAAGTGGGCTAAGCTTTTACGCGGTGACCTGGAGGAAGAACAGCTCCCCCCCTGCCTTTGCTGAGCTGGCGGACCAGTTGCTAGGTGCTGCAGTTTATCTGTGACGCCTCTGTGGATGCGGCTGCCCTAGTGGCGCAGCTTTCTGTTTCTGCAGTGGCCCTTCGGCGTGTCATTTGGCTCAAATGCTGGTCTGCGGACTAGACTTCTAAAAAGGCCTTGACTGAACTTCTCTTTCAAGGAGATCGCCTGTTTTGGAGCTACTCTGGATGACATAATAAAAGGTCTCACGGGGAAGAGTACCTTTCTTCCACAGGCTACTAAGGGCAAGGAACCTCATTGTAGACGTAAGCCTTCCTTCTCAGCTCCTAAGATGTTTACAAGGGCTCAAAGCCTTTCAGGGCCTCCTCTGGAGTATCCAAACGAACCTGGTCTGGCAAACTGAGAGCGGGCTTCTCCAAACTTGCGGACAAGGCTCCATCAGCATGAATGTGCACCCTCACCTGTATCGGGGGTGGGGGGATGTTTATACTGGTTTCCAGCCCCGTGGATTTTCCTGGTACAAGACAAGGGGGTTCACAAAGTAATTCGGTCCAGCTACAAGATCAAGTTTTGCTCTTGTTCCCCCAGCGAGGTTCTTTCCTTCCAATTTGCACCTGTCCCCGGACCGCTTACATGGTCTGTTTGGGGCAGTACAAGACCCGTTGCTTCAAGGGGTGATTTGTCCCTGTTTCGTCTTCAGAATGTTTTCAGGGTTTTTACTCAAACCTGTTCACAGCTCCCAGGAAGGAAGGCAAAGTGTGTCCAATTCTGGACCTCAAGGCTCTGAACTGCTTTGTGCGGATGCAGAAGTTCAGAATTGAGTCCATTCGCACAGTGGGTGCATCCTTGCGTCAGAGAGATTTTCTTGCCTCTATCGACATCGAGCATGCCTACCTTCACATGCCAATGTATGCCAGTCACCAGTGCTTGGTTTGTTCAGTTGTGTCTCCAGTGGTGCATCCCCGAGGTGGATCTGTTGGTGTCTTGGCTCAACAGAAAGGTGCAGAGGTTTGTGGCTCGATCAAGGCATCCTCTGGCAGACACCACAGATGCACTGGTGGCCCCGTGAGGTTAGTATTGTCTGATTTACGCCTTCCCTCCTCTCCAGATTCTGTCAAGACTTGTACATAGGATAGAGGCAGAAGGAATTCCAGGTCATCTTCGTGGCTCTGGACTGGCCTTGCCATGCTTGGTACACCAATCTGGTGCAGCTGTTTGCAGACGTTCCTTGGAAGCTTACACTCAGGTAGGATCTACTGTCCCAAGAACCGATCTTCCATCCTGCTTTACAGTCGTTGGCTTTGACGGCTTGGCTGTTAAACGCCAGGTGCTGAAGGATAGAGGTTTATCTAAATCGGGAATTCCTACACTGTTAAAAACTAGGAAATCTACTTCTAGAAAGATCTACCATCGTATGTGAAAGACGTACAGTGCGCGGTGTAAGTCTCTTGGGGTTCATCCTTGCTCCTCCTCGGTGGCTCAGATCTTGACTTTTAATGGGGGGGTTGAACAGAAATTTGCTTTGAGTACCATCAATGGCCAGGTGTCGGCTTTGGTGGTCTTCTTCCAACGACTTTTGGCCACACACTCCCTGGTGCGTACCTTTCTTCAGGGTGTCTGACATTTTGGTTCAGTCTCCGTTGCCGCCTTGGGACCTCAATTTGTTGCTTTCAGCCCTCCAGAAGCCTCCCTGGAGAGCTTCTGGATCTCTCTTCAGGAGATTCCCCTGCTTATACTGTCCCAGAAGGGGGCCTTTTTGCTGGCTATCACCTCTGCACGCAGGGTGTCGCAACTGGCAGCGTTATCCTGTCATTTACCTTACCTGGTGATTCAGAGATAAGGTGGTTCTTGGCCCCTGTCTGTTGTTCCATCCAAAGGTTGTCTCTGATTTTAATTTGAATGAAGACCTTGTGCCTTGTGTTGCCTTCCCTGTGTCCCAGGCCTAAACATCCTAAGGAAATTGCCTTGCATGCCTTCGATGTGGTTCGGGCAATTATGGTGTACCTGGCAGCTACGGAGTCTTTTAGGAAGTCAGACTCACTATTTGTACTCAATAATGGGCCTTGTAAAGGGTTGTTTGCGACTATTTCCAGATGGATCAGACAGACAGTGATGCAGGCTTTTTTTTATCAAGGGTCAGGTTCCTCTTTACCCTGTCAAAGCGCACTCTACTAGGGGGCTTAGTGTCTCATGGGCCTTCCGTCATCGGGCATCAGTGACGCAGGTTTGCAAGGCGGCCACCTGGTCGCCTGTGCACACATTCACAAAGTTGTATAAAGTGGATGTGTTGGCATCTGCAGGTGCTTCTTTGCCAGCTGCTGTTGAGAGGACCTGATCCTCTTTGAGGGTGTATTGTTTTTTTCAGGTGGGCTCCAGTTGTTTTGGTTGAGCTCCTGTTGCCTGGTTGTTTTGGTTGAGCTCCTTTTGCCTGGTTGGCTACTGTTTAGCCTTGGGAATTTTTTTGTTGTTCCCACCCCTTTGTTTGACACTGCTTTGGGATGTCCCAATGGTTATGGAGATCAGAAGCGGTGTCCCTCAATGAACGAAAGAGAAAATGGGATTTTTGACTTACCGTAAAATCTATTTCTCTGATGTTCATTGATGGAGACAGCACCAACCCCTCTGTGAAGTTGTAATTCTTCTGACACTGCTTGTAACTAAACTGAGTGCCTAAAGCAGAGACGGGGAGTATACCCCCTGGGACTGTCCATGGGCGTAGCCAGACTTTCTTTTTTCTGCCTAGTGTCCTACTCCGGTAGGGGGCAGTAATACCCAACAGTTATGGAGATCAGAAGCTGTGTTCGTCAATGAACATCAGAGAAATGGATTTTACGGTATGCAAAAAATCCCATTTTACTCACTGAACTACCACTCAATTTATAACATTTGTATCATGTGTTTTTTCTCGATTTTTGGTTGATATTCTGTCTCTATCATTTAAAACACATCTATGATAAAAAAAAATAATTTCTTTGTAAGTGGGCAAACTTACAAAATCTGCAGGGGATAAAATAATTATTTTTACAAATAATATTTGCTCTTAGACCTGCTAAATATCTAAAGCTGCTAACACATTTGTTTATCACAAACACAATACACAAAATATAAAAATGCAGTGCTTTCCTATTTAAGTATATAGTGCACAAAAATGTCCTTTTATCCTTTGAAGGAAAACACTCAGTCCATAGTAGGGAGAATGGGAAAAGCAATCCCGAGTAGAAACTGCCACCTCCACCATTTACACACAAGGCCTCTTACCAGAAGCTGTTAACCACCCTATTACAGAGGGTCAAAACACGCATTGGTAATAACCAAAATGGCTCCAAACACGATCCCTTTCCTCAGTCACCCAGTTAGAAAAAGCTGCTTCCAGAGTCCAACAATCATGCAGAGGAATATTGACACTCTATCGTAGATCGCCAGGGGGCATATCTCAATGAAGAAAATACAGCCTCTGCAGTGCAATAAGTTACTTAAAAGTTTATTGAATATAAAAAAGCCACTCACCTGGTTGTAGCAAATAAACAACATTGGTAATCCACATGGAGAGGTTTCCAACCCAGAAGATGGTCACACTTCGCTCCGTTCCAGTGTCGCAATGACTTCACACGCCAGGCTCCACCCTTTGCATTTTGTCATAAGAAAGACATTGTCAGGGGCTACCCGATTGCATGCGCACTTTAAATAGTCTGAGGTGGAGATACAATTGTGTTCCAAATGTGGTCAAATTTAAAACCGGAAGTATTCGGTACCCATCCCTTTGCCAAAAATAGGAAAGAAACCAAAAAAGATTCCTGGATCTGGAACAGAGCGGAGTGCTGCTATCTTCTGGGTTGGAAACCTCTCTGTGTCGATAAGCAATGCGGTTTGTTTGCAAAAACTATGTGTTTTTTTTTCTTTTTAAATTAAATAAAATTTTATGTAACTTATTGTATTATGAAGAGGTTGTATTTGCTTTATTGAGGTATACCCCCTGACGATCTGCGATATGCGTGTCCATATTCCTCCGCATGATTATTGGAATCTGGAAGGAGCTATTCCTGACTGGGGAAGGGGATCGTGTTTGGAGCCGTTTTTTTTTTTTTTTTTTTTTTATTACCAATGCATGTTTTGACCCTCTGTAATAGGGTGGTCAATAGCTTCTGGTTAGAGGCAGTGTGTGTAGCTGGTGGAGGTTATGGTTCTACTCGGGATTTCTATTCCCATTCTCTCAGTTAAGGACAGAGTGTCTTCCTTTAAAGGATAAAGGACATTTTTGTACACTATAATCCTAATTAAGGAAAGCAGTGCATTTTTATATTTTGTCTTCAAATTGAGCATCTTTGAATGGTTTCTAATCTTTCACTGTATTTAAGATTTTCCATCTTTTGATTTATTTGCCTGACTCTTAAGCTGGCCATACACTAGCCGAAAAATCGTTCAAACTCATTTTCAAAAAACGAAAAATTGGCCGTGAGAGCAGACGATTGTGCCATCATGTAATGACCTAATTTCGAACGATAAATTATTCAATGGATGTTTTTCGTTCAGTTTGTCATATATGCCTACTGCAAACAGTTCGACCGAGAAACACACTAACCTTTCAATTTATCGTTCGTTCTTTCGGTAGAATTTTCCAAACTGTTCCTTCGATTTTTCGTCTCTGAAAAGTTAAAAAGGATTTTCTATTTGTTCCCATTAATCGAACGAAAGACGAACGATCGGACCAGATGACAGATTTTTGAACTGTTTTTCAGCTAGTGTTTGGCCAGCATTAGTCTTCTCCAAATGCCCATTTACAATGTGTTAGTCAGAACTGGAATCCATACTCTATGTATAGGATTCTGACTTAGAGCTGAAACAACTAATCGATTAATCGATTATAATCGTCAACTAATCGATTATGAAAATAGTTGTCAACTATTTTTGTAATCGATTAATCGGTCAGCTTATTAGTTGTCCTGCATACAGAATGCATTATTTGTTTACATATCAGAAAATACAGTGCAACACACATACAGCTCAGTAAACCACCCATACATGTCAGTAGATGACAGAGAACTTGTGAATGTGTGAGGAGCAATGCCTCATGGGAAATGTAGTCCTGGGCAAGAGAAGGAACCAAGGGATTCTAAAGGCTGAGTTTTTTTAACCTTGCTATAGGGACACTCTGTACAGTACTATACTTTGCTGCTTCCTATAGGGGCACTTTGAAGGCAGGAGGGTCCAGAAGTCCCGGGGGGGGGGGGGGGGCGCAGAAGAGGAGAATCAGTGCTGCTCTGTGAAAAATCATTACACAGAGAGGATAAGTATGATAAGATTGCTGTTAAAAAGTAAAAAATCCAATGTTTAAAATCACTTTAAGGGCTCTGTGCTGGGAAGATGAGCATCTGAACCCAGAGAAGGTGGAGGCCGATAGACTAGAGGTGATATAAGGCATTACAATTACATTTAAAGTAAAAGTTTACTAGTATTGTGCATTATATTTAAAATGATTATATCCATGAAAAAAAAAAAAAAAGTCTCAGCTTTTAGTACTACTTTAATATATAAATGTTATTTTCCCCCCTCCACCCTTCATAGAGCTTCATGTCTGACTCCCAGTTAAAATATCCTGCATATCCGACTTCTGGGCATATTTTTTTTATATACATACACATGAAAAAAAAAAAAGCATGCTGCTGCTACTAAAGGTCTTCTGCTGCCCATACATGTATTGGATTTTTGGACAAAAATATTTGCATCTATATTTGTTCAAAAATGATTTGTATATTCGTTTAATGGACGAGTGTTGTTTGAAAATTCCACTTGCTTTGAACAATAAATTTTAAAATGAATAAAACTTCTGAGCAAAAACCACATACACTATTTGAAGATTTGTTTGATCGAGAAGTTTTCTATTCTGTTCCTTCAAATTTTCCTGTCACTGTGTGGTTGACAACGAACACCGAATACACTAATGGTTAGAAAAAAAATCGGATGAATGTTTTTTAAAAAATGTAGTTTGTGTATGGCCAGCATAAGTGACAGCAGGCACAGGGAGCTTGTATCAAACTACCCGCCTATTAATAAGGGAGTCTATCATGATTATATACCAATCCGGTCTGAAAATTTGCAAAACAATGTTTTAGGTCTTTTAAAAATATTGATCTCGGAGTCTGATATATACCACATTTAAACCTCCAATAATACATATATCTGTTTCAGAGTGGATTAAATATCCAACTATATAGCTGGATATTTATATTTACCTCTGCATATAGATATTCAAGAATATTAACTAAATTATACACTTTTTTTTTTTTTTTTTTTTTTTTTTTTAGGTTTCTATCCGATTAGTCGATTAATCGAAGCAATAATCGACCAACTAATCGATTATGAAAATAATCGTTAGTTGCAGCCTTAGATTCTGTATATGTAGGTTTTCTATTTCCCATGTATTTTTGCTATTGGTTAAGCTAGATGCATTTTTTGTCTTTTTTTCAACCCAACTATATAGCCATGGGGATGCTTCTTCAACCCAGTCCTAATGCCCTTTTACATGAATTCAGTGAAATGTTCTTTTTCAGCCATACTCTGGAATCCAGTATGCATACACACAGAACCCCACCACCGGAACCCAGCTGCAGCCAGTTGGACATGTCTACCCTGCCCCTGTGCAGCAGCCAGCTCCATATCAAGGTACAAAGGACTGTTCTTAACATTTAGGCTTTTGGGATAAAGAAAAATCTTTAAGAAACAGCTTCAACTGAAACCATTCTGTTCATTTGGGTGGCGTGTTGCAAAGTTGGCTTTTTAACCTGGCTTTTGCTTTTGTGCTGGAACCTGACAGTATCTTCATTGCGCTCTGCCCATATTACACAAGACAGAGGAGTTGACCCTCAGGAATACTACATTTAGAATTTTTGGGAGCAGATTGTTCTCCTACCTCCTCTTTGGTTGAAAAGAGTGTTTCTCATTTAGACTTGTAGAGAAAGTCTTGTGTTACCAATCTGACCTTGTCCTCAACAAATCTTCCTTATCCAGCCTCAGGTGACGTCACCTCCTTCTTGATGACAGAAGCCCGACAGCATAACACAGAGATCCGCATGGCCATCAGCAAAGTTGTCGACAAGATTGACAACTTGGCCTCTAAAGTATGGAGTATTTCCTAATTGTTGTTTTGTGCTTTTTTCCTCTGAGCCCCTGCCATCTTCTCATGTCTTTGTCCATCTGTGCAGGTGGACAGTCTGCAAAGGGAGAGCTCGGCTGGAGCATCACATCTCCTCCCAGGAATTTCATCCATCACTATGGAGAGCGCCATGATCATGAACAACATTCAACGCATCATTCAGGTAACCAAGCTAGAATCTTCTGGTACCACCAATGTAAGCCCTTATATGAGTTCTATAGAAAATAATTATATATTTTTTCTTGCACATGGAGCAGGGCTGTGTACTCATTTATGCATCTCAGCTGATTAAATCAACTCTGTAACTAAAAAAGCTTTAAAAAAGCCCAGCCTGCAAACATAAGGGTTCATGTTTACTTACCTGTCCCGCTGCTTGCGCTGATACTATTAGCTCAAGCTTAGTTTCAAAGCAACGCTTTAAAAAAAAATCTAAAGCAGCTAACATTTTCAGGTGTGTTGGATACCTGATCTCCCATTGTGCGCTGTGGTTCTTTTTCACTGGAACATTATGGCACTACAGGACACAGTGGGGGTTATTTATTAAAACTGAAGAATTCAAAGTCTGGTGCAACTTTGCGTTGTAACCAGTCAGCTTCCAAGTTTTTTTTTTTTTTGTCAAAGTTTAATTGAACAAGCTGAAGTTAGAAGCTGATTGGCTACCATGCACAGCTGCACCAGATTGAGTGCACGGATTTTAGTAAATCTACCCCAGTATGACCTACCGGCAGATGGAACGAGGGTGTGCAGTGAGGCACCAGGCATTTGACGCTCATAAACGTATGTCGGTCGCTGAAGACTATACAGCCAGGCTAAACAGACTAGTAGTTATAGCGCGATAAAGAGGTTGTTTTACTAAAAAAGGAGAGTGCAAAATCTGGTGCAGCTGTCACTGTGCATGGTGGCCAATCGGCTTCTAATTTCAGCTTGTTCAATTCATCTTTGACAATAAAACCTGGAAGCTGATTGGTTTCTGTGCAGAGCTGCACCCAATTTTGCACTCTCTCGTTTTAGTAAATCAACCCCAAAGTCTCTAAGTTCTCAAGGCTGTTTAGCCATTCTAAGACTAATTAATAATATCTTAGTAATGGGGTGCTCTAAACTCAGTGGGTTAATTTCTAACCTGCCCAAAACTACAATCATTGATAGGTCAAGACTAAGTACGGAAAAAATAGTATGTATACCATAAAACATCCTTTATGCTGTAAATCTTTTATACATTTTCCAAAGTACACATCTATCTTTTCCGCCAGCCACGCATGTGGTAACTCCCCTTTTTTCCTGTTTTGTACACACAAATATAAGTGTTTTAGAAAATGTTATTTCATTTACTTTGGGTGTGGTCAATTTATGGTATGTCTTTTTCAAGTCTCCAGTCATTGGGCCCAGCATGTAAAACATATTCAGATGTCTCACTGTCAGAGTTGCTTTAGAAGTCAAAATGAGGTTAAACTGTAATTTATATGCATATCAAATCTAAATTCAGAATTTTGGGAGGACAGAGCTTTTGGATAATAGAAAGTGAGGAAAAATAATGGAGATTTTTTTGTTCTTCTGTGTGTTTCAGGAAAATGAGCGGCTCAAGCAGGAGGTTCTGGACAAAAGCAGTCGCATAGAGGAGCAAAATGTAAAGATTGGCGAACTTCTAAATCGTAATCAAAGGTAAAATGGCATCTTTTCTGTATTGTTTGTGCTAGCTGACTTTGCTGAACATGGAACTCCACTAATTTTCAATTACCTCCACAGCCAGCTATCAGCACTTTCCAGCATGTTTGCAGATGTTTTTTTCTCAAAAACACCACACTAATTTAAAGGCTTACAAACCACTTTTAAACACTTTATATCCATTCTTGCACCAGAGGAAGACTATTCAAATGTCTTTAAGGGAGCCTGGAGATACCCCGAACACACACGCGGAATATAAACTCAATGCAGATAGGATGGAAACTGAAAGAGCTCTGTGCTTATTAATGACTCCTTTCTCTTGCAGGTATGTAGAGCAAAGCAACATGTTAATGGAGCAGAGAAATGACTCTTTAAAAACCTCAACCGAGAACACACAAGTCAAACTACTGAACGCTATGCAGGAAAAGGTAAGTTAGCACTGTGGGTGTCACTGAAATTCTTCTGAAAATGATAGTTGTCACTGGCTGCAGTACTTGGAAATACTGATGTGGAACATGCATTCAAATAGAAAAAGCCAGTGTTAGGTCAAAACTCCTGTTTTCTTGTAACTCAGAACATACAATAGCCTTTAAAGCTGAACTTTAGACAGACAAAAAGACACCGACTCATTCAATTATTTGTTCATAAAAACAAAACAAAAACAAATCATTGGGTAATTTTTTTTTTTTTTTTTTTTTTAATAAGGTAGTTTTTATATTTTTTTTTTTATCAGAGTATACAAAATAACAAAAATAAAAATTGAAAGGACATCCTGAAAATAAAAAGTCCAAAATAGCATCAATACAGATACTGAATCCTGTGCATAACAACTATATGGGTATCCAGTTTATTACACCCAGGTAGCAAAAATATTCTTAGCAAGAGCACATTATACAATATGTCCAACATCTCTCTATAAATTTTAAACAATGATATGGTATAATCCCTAGAGGGCAAGTGAGGAGACGAGTATGCGTAAACAATATGAATTGTCCTCCCATGTCCAAGGGGTGAGAAAGGAGTCTGATAGGGAGGATGATAGCCAAAGAGACCACACTTTTGAAATTTTTTAGGGCAGCCCCTATGGTATGTCTGTTTTTCTCTTTCTAATATAGCGTTAAAAGCATTTTACCAGTGAGCATATGTGGGGTGGGAGCAAGAAGACAACCACTTCTGGGCTATAAGGTTATGAGCAAGGAAAAATAAGCAGGTCAACAATAACATGGTTTTCGATGGAACAGAGTCCTCAGGTAAAATCCCTACCTTAGAATCTGGGGGTAGAGAAACTGAATGTAAATCTTGAGCTGTTTGAAAAATGCTAGACCAGTATCTAAATAGTTGAGGGCAGCAGCAATTTTTTTTTTTTTAAGTGACTAATGTAACTGCCTGATAACTGACTTTGGTATTAGCCTATTACAATCTCCTGTACGGGGCTCAAACTGGGAGAGAGAAAGCAGCACTAGGAGCCAATCAGGTGCATGTTAACAAGGAACATGCTTATAGGAGGAAATAACAGATTGGTATTGCCTAACTGCGGTACAGAAAAGTGAATGTCCATGCAAATATACAGAAATACTAAAAATCCTTTGGCTGGTTGAACATCTTTTATGCATCTATTTCATCTGTTTATTTAACTGTTGCCTATGAGTGGCATACCATTCCTTTTCTGTTGTCCATTGAAATGTGAAAGCCAAAGCATTGTGGAGCCATATCAACTAGTTGGAGTATTGCTGCAGTAAAATGTTTAAAGGATAAGTTCACCTTTTTGTTTTTGTACTTTTCAGCATTTAAAGCATTGCACCCATGATCAGTGATTGCTGGTGCAATCTGTAAGTCCTGCAGACTCTCAGTAAATTTTCTGCTCATACCGCTGATACAAGCAGGCAGTTACTGAATGGCAGGAGGATCATTGAGCTAAGAGAGAGCTCACCAGCTCCCTCGCAGTTCATTGAGAGTTACAAGCGGTCAGCAGCTGAGGCTGACTGTACTTGTAGCCTAATTAATTCACAGTTTCCTGTGAATGAATGATGCGGCCGTGTGGGCGTAGCCCCGCACGGCCATGATGTTCTCAAATTTTGAAAGAAGGTGCATTGCTAAGATACCCCGCCCCCGCTGCCACAAAGTCGGGAGCACTGGTGTCAGGCGGTTGCTGAATTGGAGCATGTTGCATGTAAGACTTCATGTACACAGGATATTTGAAAACCTCTCCTGAACACTGGAACTTGACAGCTAGTAACCGACGGTTAAAAACGTCCGTTGTGCCATGTCTACACGCCGTGTTTATGCTCTTTTACCGGCGTATGCGTTTTAGAAGCATTTTTACATTATAAAATGGTCAGAAATGTGTCCCCATTAAAAGCACCTATAAAAAAAATGCTTCTAAACGTGAGTTACCACGTTTAGATGCATTTACAAGCTGTTACAAGCATTTGGCATTTCAAATGCCAATAAACTTGCATCTGAATGCATTTTTTTGCTTTAAAAAAAAAAATGCCACTAAACTCAACTGCCTCTAAACGACTTTAAACGTCTCAGTGTACATAGACAGATAAGATAACATAGAGGAGAGTTCAGGGGCTGCTAAAAAAAAATCGCCCAACTGCTTCTAAATGTCCATTTATCAGTAGCAGTGTACATGAGGCCATAATCCCTAAATATGTGTGTAGCATGTAACCTGCTCCTAAAGGTGAATTTAGCCTTTAAAACAGAGATTGTAGGGTGTGTGGCCTGGAGCAGCATGCAGTAGGACCTGAGTGACAGGAGCTCCACAAGCACAAACTCTGTTATAACTAATTCTGTGAGGCCACGATCCTTAAAACAGCTCACATCTGCACCTGGGGGCTCCATATACCACCTGGTCATGTCACCACCTAAAAAAAAAAAAAAAAAAAAAAAGCAGATTCCACGGCCAAGCTGGACACATTTCGCAGACAGGACAAAGTACTCCCTACACAAGATGGCCGCAGAGGTGAGCTCAAAGGGAGCTGACACCGCAAAATTCCTGGAAGCCATATCAACATGCCAAACGACTCTCGCCACGAAGATCCAGGAGGTGAAAATAGACATTTCCCAGGTAAGACAAAATTTGCAGAATCTTCGTGAGAGAATGACTGACGCTGAGAACGGATTGAGCAGCATGGAGGATTCTCTTCTCCCGCTGCAAGACAAATCCGATGGTCTGCAACTCCAAGTGAGTCAGCTATTGCAGAAGCATGGCAACACTGAGAACAGACTCCGCTGCAGAAACCTCCGATTTATCGGCTGCTTGAGGGAGCAGAGGGACTTGATCCTTCTACCTTCCTCGAGCAATTATTTATCAAAACCTATGGCAAAGAGGCCTTCTCTCCTACTTTTGTGGTGGAGAGGGCACATCGAATGTCTGACAGACCCCCGCCTCAGGGGGCACCACCATCCACGTTTATAGCCAAACTCCTAAACTATAAGGACAGAGACGTGGTCCTCCGGCTGGTAAGGGAAAGAGGTAACATCCCATTCGGAAATTTTAAAATCACAGTTTTCCCTGACTTCTCGGCCGAGGTTCAAAGACGCAAGAATTTTAGCAAGGCTAAATGACAGCTTAGAATCAAACCTATAAAATACACCATGCTGTTTCCAGCTCGCCTCAGAGTGGAGGGAGAAGACCGCATGCCCTTCTTTGAAGACCCTGAAGCTGTCATTATCTGGCTCGAGCACCAAGAAGCGAACAGATAAGTCGATTTATTGGTCCTTTTCCTTCTCTCGCTTTAATTCTGGCCTTTCATGGAGTACTTAACAAAGACTCATTCTCTTCTTGCCTTGATGGGATGGCCTCCCCCAACACCCTGATAATATTAAGCTACGTTTCCTGGACACGGGCCATCACCCCTTTCTGCATACTCTGCAGGAACCCTCCAAGCTGCCCTAAGTCACCAGGGAATTACTCTCAATTACCTACTGCTTACCTTGGAAAGACCCTGTCCTTTGCACCTGTGATGTACGAACTTGCTGGGCAACGTTTTATATCTAGTACAAATCGGATAGCAGTGGAGAGAGACCAGTTCTGGCCCCACACTATATTGGGCAAATATATGTTCACACTACCCCTACTGGTGGAATTGTTCACTTGAAGCCCACCTTAGATTGTGGGTAGGGTTCTATGGTGTGTTCTCTAATTCAGCGAAGAACACACTGTATGATTCCCCATATGCTGGGGAATCATACATGGGATACTTGCAACATCTGTATTTAGAGCACTACACTACACATGCTACGTATAATCCTTGGAATTTCAGTTATATGCAACTCTTTTTTTTTTTTTTTTGTAAGTTGGAAGACATTCAGAGCGGGTAGGGAGGGATTTTTTTTCTGTTAAATGCAAGATCTGGCGATACACAAGGAACAGACGAATTGCCTAACACCTATTGTATGTTCTTTAATATGACGCTGTATGATATCACAGTTTTTCACAATATGTGCTTGGAATGGCATGGTATGCGGTACAACTGGGCGAACAAGATCTCTGGAGCATTTCATTTCCTATATTATCTACTCAAACCATGGCCACATTAAAAATAAATAACATGGAACGTCTGCGGCCTGAGGGACAAAATGAAAAGAACTGCCATCTTTACCTTTTCTTAAAACAACGTGCAGATTTTTTGTACTGGTGGAGACACATGCGTAAGGCCGACTACAAATGGCACTTAAACGCCCCTTGATAGGGTGGGCTTACCATTCTACAGACCCCACTCATTCAAGAGGGGTCACTATTCTTATAGCCAAATCTGTACACTTCGTGCTCCAGAGCTCTCTATTAGACCCTTCCGGTAGATTCATATTCCTCTGCCTGGTTGTTGGAGATAAACAATACCTTACCATACAAAAGGTTTATATATAGGCACAGGGGCTGTCCTTCAAAATACAACAAGATATTGGATAAATGACTCCAGAAACCTGCAGCTAAACCAGTGATATCAGGTTCTAACTTCCCCGTCTATACAGAGCTGGTATAAGAGTCCTTAATGTTCTCTGGGTACATGTTGTTCTGCTATACTACCCAAAAGCTTAAACTACTGTTCTTCACTATGTATTGCAAAATCATGTACTTATGAGATGAAAGACTCCCGTAAAGTTTTGTTACTTTATTGTCAGTCAGTCAAAGTACATTCTTTCGTATTCCTAATTATGTATAATTTTCAATAAAAGAACTGTTTACTCAAAAAAAAAAAAAAGAGAGACAGAGATTGTACAAGTAATGCAATGGGTTTTTTTTTTTCTATTTTTTTTTTCTATTTAAAAACGGTATAGTTTGCATTGTTTACATTTTTTGTTCTTTTTTGGTGTCTGTGTGTTAAAACCTGGCTATACATAATTTGCTTATACAATCTCTATGCAGTTTATCTAAACCCACCAACAACTATGCAGTGCAAGAGCCTCTTTAAGCAATTCATTCATGCTCCAAACAGGCAGGTCTATATTGTGTGGTTGTTGGTAAGTCAAAGTCATAGAGGCTTTGTAAGCACCACCCGCCTTGACAAAAGTAGACTTTTCCACCCGTTTCAGCTGATTTTTTATCAGTCGAACAGTGTCTGCATCCTATTAGATACAGCCACCACTGTTTTTAGGCAAAATAACCAGTGGAGATTCCTCCATCCACAGTGTTTAGCGTGGATAAGGGAGACAATTGATTTTCTTGCACCCTGAATTAGTGATCGTATTCACTTTCCCCGATATATCGCAATCGGCCCCGGAGGTTACCGATATTGCTGATATTTCGGGAAAGTGCTTGTACCAGAGTGATGCCTGCAGCTAGACGCATCACCCCGGTACCGGCGTCCATAGCCGACGGTCGGCTGTCTTGTAATGACAACCGATGCAGCTTAGAAGCCCCCCACCTCCCGCCGCCTTCTGCGGCTCGCCCACCCTGCACGGCCGTCGAAGCCCCGCTCAGAGCTACATTCGGCTCTGATTGGGTCTCCATGCAAAAACCCGGAAGTGATGTCATGACATCACTTCTGGGTACTGGCGCCAGATTAAAAAAAATGACAGCATTCAAAACAGCCAAACTTGGCGTTTTAAATGCTTTTAAGTGCAGAGGAGGGGTTTGGGGTCTTTTGGACTCCCAGATCCCTCCACAAGAGTACCAGTGAAGAAGAAAAAAAAAAAAAAAAAACACATTTTTTTAAATGTACAAAAATATTGGCGCATATCGGCCAATAGCGATATGCATTGGCCAAAATATCGGTATCGGCAACGAAAAACCAATATCGGTCGATCACTACCCTGAATGTATGGCTAGCTTAAGAGTTTGTGCATTTAGATTGTTTAGTGCATGGCCATCTTTGTAAAGGTTTTTTTATTTTTTTTGGCTTTGGATTTCTTTTTTAAAAACAATCTCTCAATGTTCCGTGGCTAGATGCAAACTAACTATTTCTGCTATTTATAATCTATGTGAATATATTGGCAATAATAATCTGCTTGTATTAAATTATTAATAGTGGTTTCAAAACTCATGAACTTTGTCTGGTCCTGGTACGTCCCTCCTTTTTCTAGAAAAAGCTGCTCTTGTCTTTCTTTAACTTGATTGGCTGGCTTCTTCTCACCAATGCTGCTTTCTCTTTCCCAGCATGCTTTGCACATAGATGAGGGCACATACCAGGTGAGGATTTTGGGGAGCTTCTTTTTTTTTCTCTGCATTTAGCTTTGCTTCTTTTATGTAATATTTCAGAACCTCTGTCCTTTTCTCCTCACGCAAATCAAAATTTTTATTGTGTTTTTTTTTTTTTTTTTTCCTCTTACTGATGGTAAATGTACATTCCACTATAGGGTGTAAAGCTAAATTACAGGAAGCTATATACATTAATGAAAATCTAGGTTTACTGTTTTACATGCCAAAGGGGCTGCAAGTTTAGCCAGGCAATTTAATTGTATGTACTCACCTCTGCCACATAATAATGCCAGGAAATGTCAGTCCAGCTTTTTCATTGGATGATGAATTGGCCTCCTAATTTCTGTCCAATAAGTAGGAACCTAACCCAGAAAGCAGAAGCGCAAACCCAGGAAGTAGCAAAGTTTTCAGCCTGACTGGCAGAGGTGTATGCATCACAAAATGACAAATCTTTTTGCAGGCAAAACAACAAAACATGTATTTGAACTGTATATTGATCAGTTTCCCAGAAATTACATTTTTGCTATGTCTCCAAAAGCCACAGCTCATGTCCTACCACTAATTCCCAGCTAAGGTGAGGGACCCATTATTTACAATCGCCAGCCCAGAAAAGATACTGCATCCCTAAAACTCAGCCAAAGACCAGGTGCCAGTGCTGATTAACAAGCTGTAGAATGTAAACGTTTCTGCATTGCAGCTAGGCAGTGGCATAGCGTGGGGGGTGCGGAGGGGGCCGGTGGCACCGGGCGCAAAATTTAGGGGGGGCGAAATCACGCACCGCCGTGTCACTCCCGAGCCGATATGGTGTCCCCGCACTCCAGGCCACCATGTCCCCTGTCAGGCTGCTCCCTGTTATTGGGCGAATGGGGTCATTTTCGGCAGCAGGGGACCTGGCCTGTCTCAGATCCCGGGTGGCACATGCGCACGGGATGCTCCTGGAGTTCCACCTCCGCCTACACCTCTGCCTCCGCCTCTGAATGTGAACCACAAAGGTCTTCTCCTCCTCCTCTCCTCATGCCTGGATCTCAGGTAAGTCAGCAGCCACACAGCCAGACAGAGTGAGTTAGGAGAGAGCAGTTAGGGTCACGCTGTGTAGTTCAGTATAGGAATACTGTAGGTTGGACAGTGTACTGTAATGGTTAGTGTAGTGGGCAGTGTAATGTAGTGGGCAGTGTAATGTAGTGGGCAGTGTAGTGTAGTTGGTAGTGGGCAGTGTAGTGTAGTGGACAGTGTCGTGTAATACTACACTGACACTACACTACTATACTGACCACTACACTGTCCGTTACACTACGCTGACCACTACACTACGCTGACCACTACACTACGCTGACCACTACACTACGCTGACCACTACACTACGCTGATCACTACACTGCCCACTACACTGCCCACTACACTACACTGCCCACTACACTGTTCAGGCTGGTCAGTGTAGTGTAGTGGTCATCGTAGTGTAATGGACTGTGTAGTGTAGTGGACAAAGTAGGTCAGTGTAGTGGTCAGTGTAGGAATCCGGTAGGTCAGTGTAGGAATCCGGTAGGTCAGTGTAGGAATCAGGTAGGTTAGTGTAGTGGTCAGTGTAGGAATCAGGCTGGTCAGTAATATTGTAGTAAGGGACTCGGGGAGTGCTAAATGTCCGCAGGTTGGGGGGGGGGGGCGGAAATTACTTGCCGAGCCCCGGGTGCTGACAACCCACGCTACGCCACTGCAGCTAGGCCGAGCACTTCAAAACTTACTTCTGCAAAATAGTCACACCACTATTTTTATAATATATACTTGTCTTTGCTAGCTAATACACAACCAGCTAATGTGTTTGACCTTAATAAAACATTATTAGTTATATGAACCAAACTAAAAGGCAAACAACTGGAAGGCGGAGTAGTTATGAACAGGCTTATTTTATCATTGTCTGTTACCCTGAAGGATCGGAGTCCTTTTTTTTTTATTCTTATACTTTTTTTTTTTATTTTAAATGACTAGTTCTTTAGGTGATTTTTTTTAGTTTCAGGTGGAAGTTGAAATGGTTGACTCACTGACTGCTTTTAAGAAAGTAGTCCTTAACCACTTCAGCCCCGGAAGGTTTTACCCCCTTCCTGACCAGGCCCTATTTTGCGATTCGGCACTGCGTTACTTTAACGGACAATTGTGCAGTAATGCGTCGCTGTACCCAAACTAAATTTGCATCCGTTTTTCCCACAAATAGAGCTTTCTTTCAGTTGTATTTGATCACCTGTGCAATTTTTATTTTTTGCGCTATAAACAAAAAAAGAGTGACAATTGTGAAAATATTTTTCACATTCCCCAAAAAAATTTTTTAAAAATCAAAATTTTTTAACATTTTAGGCCAATTTGTTTTCTGCTACATATTTTTGGTAAATAAAAATCGCAATAAAGCGTATTGATTGTTTTGCGCAAAAGTTTTTGCATCTACTAACTACGGGAAAGATATTTGTCATTTTAATTGTTTTTTTTTTTTTTTTTTTACTAGTAATGGCGGCGATCTGCAATTTTTAGTGGAATTGCGGCCGACAGATCGGAACCCTAACTGACATTTTTGACACTTTTGGGGGTACCAGTGACATTACTACAGTAATCAGTGCTAAAAATATGCACTGTTACTGTAATAATGCCATTGGCAGGGAAGGGGTTAACCCTGTGGGTGATCAAAGGGGTTAATGTATGCCTATATGCTTACTAACTGTGGGGGGTTCTATTACAGGCACAGACAGATCGCAGTTTTAGCTTTGCTGAAACTGCTGATCTGTCCCTGCCTGTCTCACAGAAGATACGCCTGCTTTGTTTACATAAGCAGGCGGGTCTTCTCTCCGTTTCCCGGATGATCGCAGGAGGAAGGTGGCAATCGCCACCTCTCCTCCCGCGGCCTGCCTCAAACACAGCAGGAGCGCGCGCCACTGGAACCACATGCACTCCAGTCACATAGTACCTACGTGACTGGACGCAGGGGAGCCGCTCTGCCGCAGTAATATTACTGTGGGCGGTCGGCAAGCGGTTAACCACTGCGGCAAAGTGGTTCGATTCCGTCCAGCGACGTAGACCTACGTCACTGGACTCCTCCCCTTGTGGGCAGCGTGTGCGCGCCGCCGGAGGCTCGCTCCCACTGTATTCAGTCACAGCGGGAGTCGGGCCAGGGAAGGAGTGGCGGTGATCACCGCCGCTCTTCTCTGATCGTCGGGGATCGAGTGTGGAGATCCGCCCGCTTGTGTAAACAAAGCGGGCTGATCTCCTAAGTGACAAACAGTGACAGATTGCAGGATTCAGCATAGCTGATCCTGCGATCTGTGCCTGTGTCACACAGTCCCCTCCCCCCACACACGTTAGTAAGCACCAGGCATACATTAACCCCTTGATCACCAAAAAAATTTAACCCCTTCCCTGCCAGTGTCATTTTTACAGTAACAGTGCATATTTATAGCACTGATTACTGTAGTAATGTCACTGGTACCCCCAAAAGTGTCAAAAATGTAAGTCAAGGGTCCGATCTGTCCGCCGCAAAAAAAATCGCAAATCGTCGCCATTACTAGTTTTAAAAAAAAAGACATAAATTTCCCATAGTTAGTAGCTGCGATAACTTTTGCGCAAACCAATCAAAATACGCTTATTGCGATTTTTTTTTTTTTTTTTACCAAAAATATGTAGCAGAAAACAAATTGGCCAAATTTAGATTTTTACATTTTTTTGGGGGGAATTTCATATAAAAAAATTTGAAAAATATTGTTATGTTTTCAAAATTGTCGCTCTTTTTTTGTATATAGCGTAAAAAGTGCACAGGTGATCAAATACCACCAAAGATAAGCTCTATTTGTGTGAAAAAAAGGACATAAATTTAATTTGGGTACAGCATCGCACGACCATGCAATTGTCCGTTAAAGTAATGCAGTGCCAAATCGCAAAATATGGCCTGGTCAGGAATGGGGTAAAATCTTCCGGTCTTAAAGCGGTTAAAAATACACTCATTGAGAATTTTTTTGTCAAAGACATGTAGCTAAATACATCTTGGCCTAAATATATGACTAAAATTGAATATATTGGATATTTTTTAACCGTCAAAGTAGAAAAATATTGTTATTTTTTCAATAATGTCGCATTTTTTTATTAATATCGCAAAAAATTAAAAGCGCAGAGGTGATCAAATACGACCAAAAGAAAGCTCTGTTTGTGGGGAAAAAAGGATGTAAATTTCGTTTGGGTAGGGCGTTGCATGACCGTGCAATTGTCAGTTAAATTCGCACATTGTCCTGGTTTTCCATCCATACACACTCTCTGTATATATTGTAATATGTCTATATTCTAGATCTTTTACAGATCAATTTTAATATGTTTTTGTTAATAAAATGATTTAAATTTTACTTTTGTGTGGAAGTGTATTTGCCGCTAAAATCCCGCAACCCAGGGGGACCCCTTGTCCATTTTTGTTCAGTCTTTAGGGATGTTGGCAACTCACTTCCACCTTTACATTTAACTGGGGCATACAATTTTTGTTAAATTCGCAAAGTGCTGAATCGCAAAAAGTGGCCTGGACGTACAGCAGGAAAATCCTCCGGTGGTAAAGTGGTTAAAGTGGTTCTAAGGCTCGGTTCACATTTATGCGATGCGGGAAGGCTGCGAATCCGCAGCCTTTTCCCGCATCGCACACGCACCCCCGGCAGTTCACACTGCCATATGCGATACGCTGGGGGTGTCAATGTAATGTTGACGACACCCCCAGTTTGATCGCATATCGCAGTGCGATCGTGCAGTTCGCACAGGATGGGATCGCACAAGTGTGAACCGCTGTGCGATCCGATCCTGATGCGGCTAGAAAAAAGGGTCTTGTGCGTGTTTGGAGCGCCTGCGGTGCGAATTTAGCCATACAAACTGTATGGCTAAACTCGCACCGCACAGCCGATCGTATGTAATGTCGGAGCAGTGCGCTCCGATATTACATGCGAACCCTGCACACGCACAAGTGTGAACCGGGGTGTTAAAGGCAGATTTTTCACCTTAATGAATTCAATGCAATAAGGTAAAAAACCTTCTGGGTGCAGCTCCCAACCACTCCTCAACTGCCTACCATCTGCCTCTGTAACCCCACCATAACCAGGTGGTATCTTCCTGACTGCTAGATAAGTAACCTGTCTGCAGAAAAACGAAGGGCTGTCATTAATGAGTCTTCTCAGCTGTTTTGCCGTCATGGTAATCCTGGACAATTATACATATAGTTTCCGGATCTGCATATTTGTTCCAGTTAGGAGACTTTGCATTGAAGCTACAGCATACCCACTAGGCATCTAACATTTAAAAATGGTTATTATTGCAGCCCCCTGTATTTCTTCCATGGTATGTTTACTTTAAATTCTGAGAACAGCATCAAAAGTGAGTCTTCTCCAAGGACAGAAATGGGAATAACAGTTTGTGACTTCATTGCCTTGGTGCTGGAGATAAAAAAATAAATAAAACTTCAGTGAGTGATTTAGTCCACCAGTGTCCATTCAGGGCTAAATATTAGCTTTAATAGACGGACCCTTTACGTCTGATTGCTATAGGCAACTACGCTGTTCTATTTTGATGGTTTAAACCCCTTTTGTATCACAGGCCAAGGTGGCAGAAGAGTTGTCAGCTGCGACTGGCCAAGTATCCCGTCTGCAGCTGGAGGTCACAGCTTATCAGAAGAGAGAGATGGAGCAGCGGACCCTGCTGGTGGCAGCCCAGCAGGAGGCAGAGAAGTGTCAGGCTGAGCTCTCCTCTCTACGGGCACAGCTCATAGGTGAGTGACCTCTCCACACTCAATGAAAGTAGTAGTCTTAGCCTTTCATCCCTGGGTATATGTTAACTAACCTTACATATCAACCTCTCTTTCAGAGGTAAAAGAAACGTCGGAGCAGACCAAGAACCAAGCCAAAAATGAAAAGGAGAGCCGGCGGAACCTGGCGCTGCAACTCTCGGCTCTGGAAGATGAAATCTCTGACTTAAAGGTGGAGAAGCAAAACTTAGAAAAGGTGACCTTGTTTGTATCAGACCTTAGTTATGTCATACACAATTTATTAATACTTCATGTGGATGATATATTAGCTGCCTGCATCCCAGGCCAGTTTTTAGGCCCAACGCCGACCAAAACTTTATTTTTAGTTTTGGATATGGTGGGGAAAGGTTAGAACTACTTTCAGGGCTTTTTTTTGCCTAAATTGGCTTTTACAAAAAATAAGATTTGGGGTTAAATGTTATTTGCCTATATCACTGGAACTACTGATTTGTATTGATATACAGTTTTCACTGAAGGTAACCTCCTGCTTTTTTACCATCCTGCCATATGCTCGACTTGACTTGTCCACCTTTTGTGTAGTGTTTATGAATGTTTCAAATAATCTACACTATTATTTAGTTCTGCATCTTTATCTTTTTTTTTTTTTTTTTTGCAAAGATCAGGACAGCGTCCATTTTACCATTTTAGAAAATTGTTCAGAGTATAAGCTGTGTATGTTTGTATCTACAATAACCTCCAGTTTTGTGACACAGAGCCTGGCCGAGAGGAAGAAGAAGTCTCAGCAGGAGCGGCAGCAAGCAGAAGAAGAGCAGGAAGAGTTGCGGAAAAGTTTCCAAGAAGAAACTGAAAACTTAAGGCAGCTGCTGAAAAAAGCTCGAGAACAGGCAACTGCAAAGCAGGTCAATACTGTTTTTTAAATCTTAATTTCAGCAAATTTTTTTTTCCTAGTGACTCTTATGCTACTAATTTCATGTCCTGGTGTCCATAAAGTCAGGAAGTCTCAAGTGGTGTCACAGATCGCTGTGAAACAGCTGACATCCAAGCTCTGGTATCAAAGCAGATTGCAGTTAAGCCATTCTATTTCATGTAAATATGTGTCACGGTATAAACTTTCCCTATTGCTTGTCAAGATGACTGGTTATTTCTTCTAAATTGGTGATTGCCTAGCATGAAATTGGAAACCTAAAAAAGTTATTGGTTTTGATTGTGTGAATTGTTTTTTGTCCCCTGAAAACCCATTTTATGCATCAGATTTGTTGTTTTCTTCTTTATTAGCTATCCTCTTCCTCTTCCTGCGATCATGATGAGCAAAGATTCTTGGAGCTCCAGGAACAGGCCACACAACTACAGCCACTGAAAGAGAAGGTGATCCATATACTAGGATGAAGGATTTGGAGCCTATTTTTTTTTACTTAAAGCAAACCTGTGCAATGGCTGCAAATTATTTACACTTTAATGACAGTCCTAGTCCCCAGGTATGGAGAGCATGCCACTCCCCTTCAAAGTGACTTTGTGATTATCTGGTAAGATTTCCAGTGCTGTTATGGCACTTTTCCACTGCAAGTACCGGCTCTGCTCCACTCGGCACAGCTTGGCCCAGTTTGCTTTTCCACTGCGTGGTACGAGTCGGCACGTTTCAGCACCGTATAGGCGCTACTCGGCTCGGTTTGCTTTTCCACTAAAGTAGTAAGTGGGTGGGATTACAACGATTCTCTGACCAATCAGTGGCTAGTAGTGACAATCAAGGCTGCATGCAAAGGATTGTGCGATATTGTATAGGTATGGCCCGCTTGGAACCCCAACCGAGGTGGTACTGTTTAAGCGAGCCGTACCATGTAGTGGAAAAGCGCTGCTGTACCAAACCGTACCAAACCGTTCTAACATGTACCATGCAGTGAAAAAGCGCAAAATCGAGCCGTACCATGCAGTGGAAAAGCACCTTTACATAGGGACATGGAGGAAGTTCCCAACTCTGTACAAGCTCCTAGTTGCAACTCAGAACTTGGTTCTTCCTCTCTTTGCTACCTGTAGATGAATAAAGTAGAATAGATAAATGGAATAAATTGTGTTGGACCTCATGACTGCATACACATGAATTTCTTCTGCTATGTTTATGGGATTACTGGAAAATAATTTAGTTATTTGCAGTAAATGTCCCCTACCACGTTTATCAGTTCTGTTAACTGTTACAAATTTTGGATGTTGTGCTGACAGCAAGGTTAAAAAGAATTGGCCAGCTTTTGTGGAAGCTAAATAGTATTGTGTGTGTGTGTTTACAGTTATGTGAAAATTTGAGTACAACCCATGGAAATTGTGGACTTTTTTTCAACATATCTGAACAGGCAAACGTTTGATCTGTATTCAAACCGTTCCTACAGATAACGGTGATGTACAGGAGGAAAAAAATACATTTTCAATGATTTATCCAGCAAAAAATATCAGTTGCTATTGCCCCCTGTAACAGAATATACTTCTTGTAGACATTGTGTTAACCCACCCACCAGCCTCTAATATCGGCTTCAGCGAAATTCTTAACCACCACTGCATGCAAAATTCCTTCATCTGCAAGATGTTTGTGGGTTTCCTTGCATGATCACCTGTTTTAAAATTCCCCTACAACATTACAGTTGGAATTAAACTGGATTTTTGACTAATGCAGGTCATAACCTTCTATTTATTCTTTCTAAACTATACCTTGGTGGTTCAATTAGTGTGCTTCAGATCAATATTGTGATAAAAGACTAATTTCCAGCTCATCTACTTTCAGACAAATGACCTAACATTCTCATTTACCACTTGCAGACTGCAAGTAAAAACTACTGTAAAACTACAGTGCGGCCGGCTGCACAGAATCGTGCATATATATACAGGATTTTGCATTTCCTGGGAGGCGGCGCATGCCCACCTGGATGTGATGTCACTGGCTCCAGCAGGAGGCCGGGACCTGCCGTAGGTAAACACGGAGCTCTCTACTAACGGGGTATGTGCTGGTTTTTGTTTCCCTGCAAAGCAGAGTATAAAAACTGGCACATCCCCTTAGCACCACACAGTAAACACTTTACACTTGTTAGGCTTACAGTTATCCCTTTGATTGCCCCAGATGTTAACCCCTTCCCAGTCAGTGTCATTAGTACAGTGTCAGTGTATATTATTAGTGCTGAACACTGTAGTGTCACTGGAGATGTCTGTGTCAGATTGCTTGCCGTGCTTTTGCAGTCCTGCTATAAGTCGCTGATCACTTCCATTGCTAGTATATAAAAAAAAATAAAAATTGCCGTATAAATCCCATAGTTTGTAGGCGCCATAACTTTTACGAGAACCAATTAATTTTTACACTTATTGGGATTTTTTTTTACCAGAAATATGTAGCATTTTGACCTAAATTTATGAAGAAATTTGATTTTTAAAATTCATTGGACAGGTTTTATAGCAGAAAGTAAAAAAAAAAAAAAATATATATATATACTGTGTGTGTGTGTGTGTGTGTGTATATATAATATAATTTTTTTTTTTTATGGTATTTTATATAATAAAAAATAGAAAACCCAGCGGTGATCAAATACCACCAAAAGAAAGCTCTGTTTGTTGGGGAAAACTGATACAAATTTAGTTTGAGTACAGTGTTGCGTGACCACGCAATAATCAGTTAAAATAGCGCAGTACTGAATCGCAAAAAATGGCCTGGTCATGAAGGGGGTAAAATCTTCCAGAGGTCAAGTGGTTAAGAACACTTTTCATGACTGCAAGCTGCCAAGGCTCTGAAGTAGCAAAGCAACCCCAAACTATAACCTTTCCATCGCCATGCTTCACAGCTGTTATGAGGATTTTCTTCTGAAACACTTTCTTTGTATTGTGGCAAACATGTCTACTGTTATTTTGACCAAACAACATTTTTCTTTGATTAAGCTTCAGCACATTGTTTCAGAAAGCCTGTTCTTTGCTTTTATAATCAATAGCGAATTTTATTCTTGCTGTGATGTTCTTTTTGGACAGCGAAGGCTTTTTCCATGGGGTGTACTTACTTTTTTACATGATTGTATGTGTATGTGTGTGTATATATGTAAACATATAATTGATTATACACTGGCTCCCTTCACTCCTAATTAATAAGGAAGTGCTGCCTACTAAGTGTTCCAGCGACAGCACTGCTCTCCTCAATGCCCCTTACCTAATTCTGCAGGTCATTCTATGTGATGTAGCCCCACAGACTCCTTCATGTGCCATGGGAAGAAGTTGATCCTGAAGCTAGGTAGTATTACTTGAACCTCAAAAGATGACGAAATAAATAAGGAGTGGGGGCTGTAGAGGGTTAAGGATATTTGATTTGCTCAAAGAGGGTCTTTAAAGCTCATTTGACACTAGTCCGCTTGTAATTTCTTCATATTGGTCTTTCTTTGTCCCCTTCAGTGTGCACAACTTCAGAGCCAGATCACCTCTCTCAATGAGAAGCTTAGAGAATCTCGGGCAAGAGAAAATGACACTGATCTGGCAAAACAACAAGCAGAAGAGGTGAGTAAAATCTTTTTATGCAATTCTTAAGTGTGGGCTGTGATCCACGGAGTGAATCTACAGAGTCCTGGTAAGCACTCCCAAGTGATTTGTTCATGTGACTCCACTTCCCAGAGGATACTTTATTTTAATGTATTTTTTTACACTTATAAAAAAAAATAATTGTCATTTGATATATTATTAGATGGTGTCTCAGCTCCAGGTGAAAGTAGTTCAGCTCCAGCCTCTGAGACAGCAGGTGAGTCTTTCTCTGTTACTCAGTCATGCAACAGAAAATTGCTTACAACTGTACAGTTACTTTACATGTGTAACAGTCCGTATTAAAACCCAACTCCAGTTAAAATTATTTGTAATGTCTAGAACAGGGAATAGTTACAATGTGCCATGTTTATGTTTCTGTGTGTGACCCCCATTGGGGAGATTTTGCCCTACTTCCTGTGACATCCATACAAGAAATGGGGGGAAATGGTTGTCGCAAGACTGGAAGTTGGGGAAGATTTCCCTCCACATTCTCTTGTGACAGGAAGTGAGGGAAATCTCCCAAACAGGGACACAGATTGCAATAAAAACGCCTCCACTTTATACAAACAATTTTAGCTGGAGTGTGCTTTAATATAAAAGATAAGTGGAATAAATTGTGGTTGACCTCATGACTGCATACACACGGATTTCTTTACAGCTCATGATACATTGTACTACAGTACTTGATTTGATAAGTGTGATCCACTTGAATGTTTCAGGGATATTCATCTTGCAATGTTAGAATCAAAAATCTTATCTACTTTCATGCCAATTTTGTGTCTCCTGTCAGTACGCCCAGCTCCAGGCTCAGGTCATTACCCTAACAGAGCAACTTGGAGACATCCAGATGAGGGATGGTGACAGAAATCTGGCCAAGGACCCCACAGAAGAGGTGAGTTTTTTGTAACTTCCACCCAACAAGCATGTCAGCGGCCTAGTTCATAATTGCAGTATAACTAAAATATATATATATATTAGTGATCGACCAATATCAGTTTTTCGTTGCCAATAACGATATTTTGGCCATTGCATATCGGTATTGGCCGATATTTTGGTACATTCAAAAAAATTTTAATTTTTTATTTTTATCACTTGACAGGTACTCTTATGGAGGGATCTGGTGATCTAAAACAGTGATCCTCAACTCCGGTCCTCAGGGCCCACTAACAGGCCAGATTTTAAGTATTACATTGGGGAGATGCAGACTAGAATACTGCAATCACTGAGCAGCAAATTATATCACCTGGGATGTATTTCAGTTATCTTGCAAACCTGGCCTGTTAGTGGGCCCTGAGGACCAGGGTTGAGGACCACTGATCCAAAAGACCCCAAACCCCTCCTCTGCACTTAAAAGCATTCAAAACGCCAAGTTTGGTTGTTTTTTTTTTTAGGACTATGCGTGAAAAACTTGCATATTTAACTTTGTTCTTTTCTGCTGCCGATTTATTTCTGTTGCTGATTTAATTGGAAAACCAGTCTTTCAATTATATAGAGCTCCAGAGGGTATCTAACCCTGAGAGGTGAGCACTACCATCCCAATTAAATACAACAGAAAATACGCCGACATGGGACTTTTTTCAGGTACCAGTATAATTAATACAAAGTTCTATCATAAAATTCATATGTTTATATCTGTAAAGTTTTCTTTTAAAAACTGTAGATCTGGCTTATACATGGAAGTATAAGCCAGTTCTACAGTTTTTAAAGGAAAACTTTTTGATGGATATATAGTAAACATATACATTTTTTTTCTGGTGTATTTCTGTTATATTTAATTGGAAACCTCACAATTTAGTGCTTTTAACACCCTGATTGTGAACCGTTCTGATGTTGCTGGTGCTCATAGCTGTTTTGCTTTCTTAGGCACAGTGCAGCCCAGCCTTGGAAACTCATCAGTGGACTTCATGTGTGAGGTTTAGCAAACACTGAAAATAGTGCTTTTTCTAGGCCAGCCGGGTTCATGCCGTGCAAAATTAGTTTGATTAGCTATGGTAACTCTGTAGCTACGTTTTTAACAGCTAGGTTAAGGAGCAAGGGACTGACACCAGTAAATAGCACAGAAATGTGTGGACAGCTATTTATTTATTTTCTTATCTCTGTGTCGTGTGTGTGTGTGTGTGTGTGTGTGTCTCTGTCTCATATATTATGCGGGTGTCTCTGTGTCTCTCTCCTTGCGCTCTGGTGTTGTGATATTTTAGTGACTGCCATTGGTGACCTGGGGCAAGGAGCAGTTGTCAATCCCACTACAGAGGGACTCCATAAGTTTATTAAGTCACTTAATGTCTGTGTTCTCTACACCTCTTATCCACATGTAGATCTTTAGATGTGTGTGTTGGATTTCTCTATCAGGTGAAGAAGATTATGAATGGAGTCTTTCAGTCTCTCAGAAAGGAGTTTGATCTGGAGGAGATGTACAGTGGGCGAATTGTGTTGGGCACAATTATGAGTACTATAAAGGTAAATGCTTTAGAAAGCAATACATACACAGTGAAGGTGCCGCTTTATGTATTGACTTTAAGAAGCCGTACATATATAGTTATTATTAATTAATTTGTATCATCACTTTCCAGAGGTCTGGAAAATAGGTGCGTGCCTATGGAATCATAGGCTTTTATGAATGATCTTCTTGTTAACAACTGACTAGGAAATACATAGATAAAGTATGCATTGCTTTAAGCAATAGTAAAAACATCCACGTTCTTTATTCCCCCCCCCCCCAAATCCTCAAAGAATGGTGTCAATTTTAGCCTCGCAGTCTGTGCCCATCAGTTGCTTGACTACATTCTATCAGACCTGCTTCTAGAACAGTAACTAAGCAACTGATATTAACAAAGCATCGCTAAAGGTTGCACCATCCAGTGGCCAGCAGGGAGAATTATGCTGGTCTATAGAGATGCCAAGGATGTGTTCTTTCACCCAGCTTCATTACTTGTCATCACTTACAGTCTCTGCTGTCAGTACATCTGAATGGGTTGCTACAAAGTGAGACATTGAGAGGGCAACATTAATTGTAGACACAGGCATAAAGAAAATTCTAACATATTTTATGGGGGTTGTATGTGCACAGAATTTTAACCATTTTACTGCAGTGGACGTAAGGTATAAGGACCAGGTCAGTATGCCATACATCAGCTGCATTTTCCACTCCGCTTTGAGCTCATGGTTGCTTCAGTGCCATGAACTTATATCAGTATTTCTCCTTACTCCACTGAATAATTAAACAGCTATGATCAGTGGCTAATAAACCATTGATCATGGATCATAGCAAATAATTCATTCAAAATTCATCAATTAGTGTAAAAAAATAACAAACTTTGTCCCCGGCAGAGCCCATATACCGCCTGTGTACTCCTATGCCTTCCTCTTCTCTCCTGGTCTGCAGCAGGGAAGACCGTGGCAGGGGAGAAATGGCCTGCGCCCAACGAGGATGATCCAGTGACAAGAGGGTGCCAGCAAATAACTTCTCATACACATCCCGCTGTCTCCACTGTGCCTGCTGCTCCCCCTCCAACCCCCCCCCCCCCTCTAACTTGTAAATGCGGAGACAGTGAGCTGTGCAAGGGAGAATTGTGTCCGCGCCAAAGGAGAGTGTAGCGGAGTAGCAGTATGATCCACGATATCTCCACTGGTAGTCAGGCACAGCATACAATAATCCTGGTAGCGTATAATATTCCCAACCCTCCAATAACCAGACGACACAGCTTGGAGGTCAAAACTAGACTGCTTTGTTTATTGAAAAACACAGGGATCTACACTCAGCCAAAACCCCTCCCTCTTCGAGACATTCCACACACAAAGCTGAACATCCCATAATACCTTACTCTGCCAGACAGAAACAATAGCAGGCAGGTATTTAACAATAACAAACCCCCACCCATCTCCTGAGGGACACTGCTCAGACATATGATAGTCCCAAGTGAAAGAGTTCTCACTCTCTCCACACAACCCACACTACAAACACTTGGTTCTTAAAGGTATACACATGCAATACACATAATGCATACACGAAGGACAATATACAGTGGCTGTGTTTGCCACAGAGAGTATCCACCTTCAAGATGGCAGAGCGGAGGATTGGTAAATAAGACATGTCCTATTTACTGATCCTTTACCAGACTTGAATGAACAGCAGGTGATCAGTGTTCATCACCTGATGTTCATTCACAAATACTGAGATGGTAAACATGAATGAACAGGTGGTGCTCTATACAGAGCATGTCCTGTACAATGTGTGAGTACAGCTGCAATAATGAAAAACGGAGAACTCCTGTGTCCTAAAATCTCTTCCTGTATCTCAAAAGTGAAATATCAAAGTAGTAAAGTAATAAAATAAAAATGTATAAAAAGAACCATTTCCTTTGCACATCAGTGTGATGCAGGAATAAGCATGCCATGGCGCACATTGCCGCAACACACAAAAAGAGGTGGTATTCTTGTTTGTGTTGTGGTGTCATTAATTGTTAATGGCACCCCAACGCACATTACCAACACATGCTTTGGAGTGAACCAGGAAGCATGGTACCATATTACAATGCATTCTGGTTCACTGCTTTTAAAAAAAATAATATATAAATATGTGCGCAATTTATATATGAGCTTCCCTATTGCGTCACATGCTATTGCACATGAAAATGCAAATCGGTGCACACACATTAATTTAACACTATCAGCAACAGCACCCTTCAGCGTATTGCTGCACACAAAATGTATTATAATAAAATTGTTCTTAAGTCTTCCGCATGGATATAAAATGAAAACTTCAGAAGGAGTCTTCCGCATGGATATAAAATGAAAACTTCAGAAGGAGAGAAGTGAAGATCCTCAGCGAGGGAAACCACCACCAGGCACCCGCACACACTGATCCTTACCAGATCCCAATGACCCTCATCACAAAGGTCAAAAAGCGCTAGATACACAAGCCCTGGGAAGCCGGGATCCTTCACTCCTTCTCACTCGATCATGTCAATGAAGCTGGCAGTCATCAAATCCTTACGGGGTCCCCATAGGAAGAAACAAAACATCCGTTCCTGTCAGTAGCCAGATCCCAATGACCCTCATCACAAAGGTCAAAAAGCGCTAGATACACAAACCCTGGGAAGCCGGGATCCTTCACTCCTTCTCACTCGATCATGTCAATGAAGCTGGCAGTCATCAAATCCTTACGGGGTCCCTTTCTGAGCACTTTGTGGCAGTTGCTGCAGATCAGGTAGGGAGCAACAGCAGGGACTTCCTGATCTGCAGCAACTGCCACAAAGGGCTCAGAAAGGGACCCCGTAAGGATTTGATGACTGCCAGCTTCATTGACATGATCGAGTGAGAAGGAGTGAAGGATCCCGGCTTCCCAGGGTTTGTGTATCTAGCGCTTTTTGACCTTTGTGATGAGGGTCATTGGGATCTGGCTACTGACAGGAACGGATGTTTTGTTTCTTCCTAGGTGGACCCCGTAAGGATTTGATGACTGCCAGCTTCATTGACATGATCGAGTGAGAAGGAGTGAAGGCTTCCCAGGGCTTGTGTATCTAGCGCTTTTTGACCTTTGTGATGAGGGTCATTGGGATCTGGTAAGGATCAGTGTGTGCGGGTGCCTGGTGGTGGTTTCCCTCGCTGAGGATCTTCACTTCTCTCCTTCTGAAGTTTTCATTATATATCCATGCGGAAGACTTAAGAACTGTTGCATGCTATCCACAATTGTGAAAGACGTTTTGTGCAGACAAAACAAGATTAGCGCCACATTTTGTATCCATTGCCATTGATCTTTCCATTTCTAAAAGATTTGTGTTGGCTGCTTTTCGCATTTTTTGATTTTTATGACAGTACATATATTTTAGCGCAGCAATATCATGTTATATATTATAATAAAATGTATTCCTGGATCATTTTATCGCAATGACACCAAGACAGTGCACATACGGCACTGTGGACCACAGCACATTAATGTGAAGCCAGCCTCCAGATTTTTACAATTTTGCAGACCTTCAATTTTCACTGCTTTGCAAAATGGCACTAAAATTGGCATCTAAAATTTACAAATGTATTTATTCAATGAATTTTTATCAATACAATTTTATGATTTTAAGGTATTTTTAGTGACATTTTGATGCACATTTGCACAATTCTTGTGAGACCTGATAAATCAGTAACACCTTCTTATTATTGTTCTGGTTCTATGCTTCCTGGAAATGTATGGTTTGCGGGACTTTTAGAAACTCTGAAAGCTGTAAGTAAAAAAACAAAACAAAGAAAACATGGAATAATTGTAAAAAGGGTCTGGCTTTAAAGTCGATTGCAAGCCCTGATGAGGAAAGGCTTAAAGAAACAGAATGAAACCATTGAGACATGAAATTTAAAGCATTTATGTAATTTTTTGCGCTATCAACAAAAAGACCGGCAATTTTGAAACAAAAATATTTTTTTTTTTGCTTTCTGCTATAAAACCTTTCAAATTAAAAAAAAAAGTAAAAAATAGAATTTCTTCATAAATTTAGGCCGATATGTATTCTGCTACATATTTTTGGTAAAAAAAATAAAATCCCAATAAGTGTATATTGACTGGTTTGCGTAAAAGTTATAGTGTGTACAAACTATGGGAACATTTTTATTTATTTTTTAACTAGTAATGGCAGTGATCAGTGACTTAAAGCAGATATTGCGGTGGGCATTCTGACACTTAACAGCATTTCTGACACTTTTTGGAGACCAGTGACACTAATACAGCGATCAGTGCTAAAAAATATGCACTGTCACTGTATTAATGACACTGGCTGGGATGGGGGTTAACATCGGGGGCGATCAAAGGGTTAACTGTGTGCCTAGCCTGTGTTTCTATGTACCGTGGGGAGGTGCTTTTACTAGGCGAACGCATGGATCTATGTCCCTGCTTTGCATAGACCAAGCATCCATGCCTTCCCTCCTGATTGTTTACATGGGCAGATTGCCATTCTGCTGCTGTATCGAACAATTGGCATGGGCCAGTGGACATCGAGTCCGTGGTATCCGCCTATCAGCTCCCGCTGTGTATAATCACAGCAGGAGCAAACCCTTGGTGGCACGCATTCATGCCCACTGCCCGGAAGAGTGATCCAGAGCAGAGGTGCTGCCCTGTAACAGTAAGAAAAAGAGAAGAGTACCCCCCAATGGGACTTTAAAGGTCTTCTAAAATAATGTACTCCCGTTAAGCAATGAAAAAAGGGTTTTTTATGTAACAAATATCATTTTATTAAAAAAAGACATAATACATACATATGAAACAGACATGGGTGGCTAGCCCTAAAATGACCACATCATATGGTTAGTAGGTACAACAAGTGGTAATTACACCCAAAGTAAGACTGCTATAGGGTGGACCTTAAGTGGTTAACAATAAAATTTTACTTAAAAATGTATGACCATTTTTAAATACATAAGTGTAACAAAACATAGATATGATGTGTGGTTTTTTGTTTTTTTATTTGTACTAATTTAGTAAATTCATTTTCTGCCAGGTAACAACACTACAGCTATTAACTAAGCCAAAGAATGAGGAGACAGTGGCAGCAAGCAGCAGTGGTGAAGAAGAGGAGGAGGAAGAAGATGAAAATGCAGAAACTGAAGTTGTAGAACAGCCTGCACTACAGAGAGAGCAAATGTTAAATCGAGGTGAGGTGCATGCAGATGTTGAGGACAACAAAACTTCCACTTCGGAGCAAGTTCCTGGTGCTCTAGAGGAGAATCATGAAGAGGTCACTTCGGAGCAAGTTCCTGGTGCTATAGAGGAGAATCATGAAGAGGTCACTTCGGAGCAAGTTCCTGGTGCTATAGAGGAGAATCATGAAGAGGTCAAAGAGCCTACAGAAACAGTAGGCAATCAGGAAACAGGTTCTCAGTCTACAGAGCTACAGGAAGCAGGTGAAAACTTACCTGTCAAGGTCATCCAGGAAGATCTGGACGCTCCATCTGCTCTTGTTCACATGATTTCCAGTGATATGCCTGAATCAGCTATGATGGAGGACTACATAACATCAGCTGAAAAAGATGTTCTTCAAGAGCAACCTCCCCTAAGCTCCAGTGCTCAATCGTGCACATTTTCCAATAACAATAATATTGAGAATGAGGAGTCGCAGCAATCAAATGACTTCACAGCTACAGAGGGAAAGCAAGAGGTTCCTCCACCTTTAAGAAATGATGAAGATGGCAGCAGCCCAGTCCCGCCTAAAGTGGAGACCTCTGCTCTTGCATCAACTGGAATCCATGTAACTCATAGTCATGCTAAGCCAGAGGAGAGGACAGACCTAAGGTTAGATTCCTATACCCTAAAATACAAAATTTCACACCAAAGATTTGGGAAACGCTTCATGTATGCCCACCATTAGCACTTGTAGGAGTTATGGCAAAAAGTTCAGTGAAAACCAGAAAGAGTAAATATTCAGCTCGTAACAAAGGTGAAACAGAAACTGTCCAACCTCTTAGGGGCTGAGCTAAAACTCAGCACTCACTTTCTATGTGGGGCAACCTACCCATCTGCTTTTGTTCAGTGTCCCTTCTCCTAAGGACAGGGTTTATACCACATATTGACAAAAAGAAGAAAAAAAACACCCGCACCTGGATGCACAAGCTATGGTACTAATGTGTGCAGCTGCTGTCTATTATGTCCAGCAAAGGGTTAATCAATATAAAGCTCAGGCAGTGCTTGCTTTACCATATAAATATGCTGATACATGCTACAATTGATAAACTGTACACCTCAATAGTGAGCATGGTTAGGCAGGTACCTGCACCTGTCTAACACTGGGGAAAATATACCAGACCATAAAGGGGAGAAGCAAGGATCCCTGAGAGCCACAGACATCAGGAACTGTGGAACCATAGAGACCTAAAATCCTTGTGGATTCTCCTCCCTGTTTGGCAAGGAAGTCACCGACATCTGGTGAGTGCGGTGTGTAGCCATTACAGCACGTGGTGGAATATACAGGGAGATCCCTGGGATTAGGCACGAAGCATTCAAGATTGCACTAAAGACTTTTTTTTCACTTTTACTGCACTTTATTCCTGATTTCTTGTCAGTATTGTGCATACTCACTATTGATGTTTACAGTTTATCAATTTTAGCACGTATCAGCATATTTATATGGTATAGCAAGCGCTGCCTGATATACCACATGTGTCTCCGCTGTCACACAAAGAATGCTTAGAGAAAAAGCAAAATTGTGTTTGCTTCCCTTGAGTGTTTAGGTAGATGCTATTTATTAAAATCCTTTACAGGTTTCCAGTTTGGAGTTAAAGCAGGAGGTCTGGTGCTAGAATTTTTTTCCTCACTGACATTTGCAGCGATACCTTACATGTGTGGTGCGATCACCGTTTACATATGTGTGGGGGACCTGTGAGCACGCGGGGTAAGGGGCACTTAAAAAAAAATATATATATACAGGTCCCTCTCAAAAAATTAGCATATTGTGATAAGTTCATTATTTTCTGTAATGTACTGATAAACATTAGACTTTCATATATTTTAGATTCATTACACACAACTGAAGTAGTGCAAGCCTTTTATTGTTTTAATATTGATGATTTTGGCATACAGCTCATGAAAAACCAAAATTCCTATCTCAAAAAATTAGCATATCATGAAAAGGTTCTCTAAACGAGCTATTAACCTAATCATCTGAATCAACTAATTAACTCTAAACACCTGCAAAAGATTCCTGGGGCTTTTAAAAAAACTCCCAGCCTGGTTCATTACTCAAAACCACAATCATGGGTAAGACTGCCGACCTGACTGCTGTCCAGAAGGCCATCATTGACACCTCAAGCAAAGAGGGTAAGACACAGAAAGAAAATTCTGAACGAATAGGCTGTTCCCAGAGTGCTGTATCAAGGCACCTCAGTGGGAAGTCTGTGGGAAGGAAAAAGTGTGGCAGAAAACGCTGCACAACGAGAAGAGGTGACCGGACCCTGAGGAAGATTGTGGAGAAGGACCGATTCCAGACCTTGGGGGACCTGCGGAAGCAGTGGACTGAGTCTGGAGTAGAAACATCTAGAGCCACCGTGTACAGGCGTGTGCAGGAAATGGGCTACAGGTGCCGCATTCCCCAGGTCAAGCCACTTTTGAACCAGAAACAGCGGCAGATGCACCTGACCTGGGCTACAGAGAAGCAGCACTGGACTGTTGCTCAGTGGTCCAAAGTACTTTTTTCAGATGAAAGCAAATTTTGCATGCCATTCGGAAATCAAGGTGCCAGAGTCTGGAGGAAGACTGGGGAGAGGGAAATGCCAAAATGCCTGAAGTCCAGTGTCAAGTACCCAAAGTCAGTGATGGTCTGGGGTGCCATGTCAGCTGCTGGTGTTGGTCCACTGTGTTTTATCCAGGGCAGGGTCAATGAAGCTAGCTATCAGGAGATTTTGGAGCACTTCATGCTTCCATCTGCTGAAAAGCTTTATGGAGATGAAGATTTCATTTTTCAGCACGACCTGGCACCTGCTCACAGTGCCAAAACCACTGGTAAATGGTTTACTGACCATGGTATTACTGTGCTCAATTGGCCTGCCAACTCTCCTGACCTGAACCCCATTGAGAATCTGTGGGATGTTGTGAAGAGAAAGTTGAGAGACGCAAGACCCAACACTCTGGATGAGCTCAAGACCGCTATCGAAGCATCCTGGGCCTCCATAACACCTCAGCAGTGCCACAGGCTGATTGCCTCCATGCCACGCCGCATTGAAGCAGTCATTTCTGCAAAAGGATTCCCGACCAAGTATTGAGTGCATAACTGAACATAATTATTTGAAGGTTGACTTTTTTTGTATTAAAAACACTTTTCTTTTATTGGTTGGATGAAATATGCTAATTTTTTGAGATAGGAATTTTGGTTTTTCATGAGCTGTATGCCAAAATCATCAATATTAAAACAATAAAAGGCTTGCACTACTTCAGTTGTGTGTAATGAATCTAAAATATATGAAAGTCTAATGTTTATCAGTACATTACAGAAAATAATGAACTTTATCACAATATGCTAATTTTTTGAGAGGGACCTGTATGTGTATATGTATGTGTATATATATATATATATATATATATATATATATATATATATATATATATATATATGTATGTATATATATATATGTATATATATATATATATATATATATATATATATATATATATATTATTTTTATTTTTTTTAAGCATTTTTTAACAATTTACCTTTTTTTTATTTTTTTTTTTTCATGTTTTATCATTACAAGGGGTGAAAAACAGGGGCTGTGACAGGTCCTCTTTATGGAGAGATTTTAGACACTAGATCTCTCCTACAGCCTCCAAAGCATCTGATCAAATTGAGATCGGTTTTGATCAAATGCTGTATGAGCTGATAACGGCTTGTCAACAAACAGCCCGAAGAGGGGACGTTCCTTCCTATGGAAGGAATGTGAAACTAAGTGATCTCATTTTTACTGGGCTCCATGATTGGTATACGCAAGATTGGTAGAGGTGGGGGGGAACCCCTTCCACCGCCTGTAGAAGTGATGCGAGTGGCTGTATAGCCATTCAAATCACTTCTAGATTACAGAGAGTTTCTGGCTGAAAATTTTGATACTGGGATGATGCCTGTAGCTGCAGGAATCACCCTGATATAACCAATCAAGGATGACATAGGATGTCCTATGGGCGGGAAGTGATTAAAAAGTAAAAATCCTGACAGGTCTGCTTTAGCAACCTAAGGTCTATTCAGGTTTTTCAGCAACCAATTGGCAGTTATTAATCTTAAAATGGATTTCATCATTCTATTGGTTTCTACAAATCTAGTAGCTTTTTTAATGAGCAGTTCAAAAGACTGCAAGGAACTAAAGTTTGTTGAAAATGAAGTAAGAAAATAAATAAATCTTAGCTGATTAAGAAATGCAAAGCTGATATTAGTAAAAGCCAATATGGAAGTTTATTTTTTTAGTAAGTTAGGCACCATATTTTCTGTTTCTTTTCAGTCTGGAAGAGTCTGATGATGAAGATTTGTTTAAAGCTTCCTCTCCTAAACAGAAGACAAAGCAAGAAGAGGAAGAGGAGGAGGAAGTGGTAAGCTTTAAATTCCCCTGCACTTCCCATCTTATCCTGCAGGGGGAAATAATGTAACCACCTCTGTAATTGGCTTCTATGAGGCCAGAATTTACATTCACGATAGTCTTTACATGTATTAGGAACACAGCGGAGGCATTGTCCTCATATCCTCATTGGTTTCTTGTGAAGTAATTTTATGTTGGTTGAATAGAGATCTGGTATTATTATTTTAACAATTGGGGGGGGGGGGGGTTGTTGGGCAGCTTTCCCCTTTCCAAGAGGATAATTTTATAGTGGGAAGCGAGGAGGGGGTTCCTTCATACCACAGCCTGCATTTCTTTACCCATTCATAAAATTCAGGATGCAATATGAATCGTGCAGTATCTTGGAAAGTTCAAGCAGTGGATGCTCCATGATTGGAAGAGAGCAGGTCATATGACTTTAAAGTGGTAGTAAACACTGTTACACCACTTTTATCTATAGGTAAGCCTATAATAAGGCCTACCTGTAGGTGCTGTGAATATATCCTAAACTTGCACTGTTTAGGAGATATTTAGAGTGCATGTAGTGGGTTACGTCTTTAGGGCATGCGCTCTGAAGGTCCAGCATACAGTACCTTCAAAGCCCATGCTCTAAACTGCGGCTCCCGCACGCGTGTGCAGGAGTGACGTCATAACACCCCGGCCGCTCATGTAGTCGGAGCTTGCGAACCCAAAAGACGGCAGGGAAAATGTCAGTGGTGACAGCGTGGTGCTGGAGGGCTTCATTTTAAGGTAAGTCTCTCATAATGTGCTAGTATGTGATGCATACTAGCACATTATGACTTGTCTTGCAGGGAAATTTTTTTTTCCCACCAACTGCGGTTTAATACCGCTTTAATGAAGAAAAAATATCCAAGAGGCACTGGGACTTTGATGTGTGTTCGTACAGTCGTGAGAGGATAAAAACATTCAGAGAGCTCACTGGCTCAGGCCAGGCTACTCACAATAGACAAGGCTATTCTTCAGTGGGTACCCCCAGCAGATTATTATTATTATTACTATTATTTATATTATAAAGGATTTATATAGTGCCAACAGTTTGCGCAGCACTTTACAATATAAAGGGAGACAATACAGTTAAAATACAATGCAAGCGGGTTAAGAGGGCCCTGCTCATAAAAGCTTACATACTAATAGGGTGGGACAAGTGGTATAAAAGGTAATAACCGTGGTTACCAGAAAACAACATGCACTAATGTAGGAAGCACTAGACTAAAGAATAAGAGTCCAAATTAATTTACTAGTACATACTAAAAAACAGCCAACACGTTTCAGGGGTTATAAAAAAATCCCCCTTTATCAAGGCTTCAGTAAAGCCCTGTACACACGATCAGAATATTGTACAAAAAATACCAATTTTGAAGCAATCATATGATAATTCGTCAAAAATTATCCGACAGGTCAAACACGAATATTTTTCTTGTACGAATTTTTGTGATTTCGTAACCTCTTCAATTTCAATATGGAGACTAGCATGCAATAAAAAAAACAGACGATCGTTCATCCTATAATCTCATCGTGTGTACTAGGCTTTGAAGCAGAACTCCAGCTTTGCCTCCCAAAAACAACAGATACATGTAGATGAATCACAACCCAACTGTCATTTTATTTGTATCTTACCTTATTTAGCTGTAAAAAGCAAGTTTGTGTGTCTGTGATGTCACTTCTCCTCCTGGCTGAATTTCAAAGTTCTCTGACTTCCTGTTTCCTACCTTTTACTAGTCCTAATACTACATGTCCCATCATGCTTTGAGCCTCTGTAGTTTCAGGGCGGGCTATGGGAGTCACTTGTAGCAGTTCTGGGAGTTGATATGGATGAGTCTGAATGCAGATTAGTCTTAAAAGCTGGTGTAAATGTGTCATTCCTGTCTACAGAGGAAGGGCTATGGGAGGATATTATGAAGGGGTTTTCTTCATATGTTAATGAATCGGATCACAAAGAGCAGGGCTCTAGGAGGGCGGGATCTGAGGATGGGGGACTCTACCTCTTCACACTGGTCGGCATATTTGAATAATTCTGGGATCTGTGAAGAAGGACTTGAAAGATTTGGACTCTTCCTGTATGTGTGACTGGACAGGATTGAATGCTAATTAGGATCTATTCCATCCCACCCACCCACCATCAGAGCTTTGAAGGAAGTTACATCATTTGCAGACTCTGGAAGACTACAGAGGGGTGTGTTCTAGGCTAGAGATTGAGCAGGAAGTGGCTGTAAGGCCCTCAAGCCTCGTACACACGCAACGAATTTCTGACGACCGGTCGTCCGTCTTTTGTCCAGAGTGGTGTCTGTTGGTTGGAATGTGCTCTAGACTGCACACGAATTTTCCCGCACGACAGAATTCTACTTCAGAAGTGATGTCATGTGTTGGATTGCTTTGTATGTGTTCTTTCATCTCTGAGCATGCCTAGTCTTGCTCATAAGATTTTTCCCCATCGAAATCTGTACTAATGAGACGAAAATCGGACGTGTTTTGATGGTCGACAAAAATTTTATAGCCTGCACACCAGGATTTTTTCGGCCAAAAAGTCGGAGTCGGTTGTCGGAAGCACCATACTAACAAGCCGAAAATCGGCAGATCGGTCGTCGGACAAAAATTCCCGGCCGAATTTCTACTCGTGTGCACGGGGCTTTAGTCTACATCCAGATTATACAAAGTATCACATGGTACAAAGCCTCAACTAAACCCAGAATATTCGAGGATCTGCAGAAATCAGGGCAACATGGTACAGAGGTATGATCCATGCTGGGACTGATCATGCCATTCAGTTCTAGTGAAAAAGTTTGAGTTCAGTTTTAAAGTGGTTGTAAACCTCAGGCATGAAATTTGAACAGAGCATATCCCTCTATAGCAGGGGTGTCCAACCGTTTGACCTTCCTGGGCCACATTGGAAGAAGAGGAACTGACTTGGGACGCACATAAAATACACTAACAATAATAAGAGCTGATGAGCAGAAGAAGTAGGGCAGATCACAAATGAACAATCACGGATACAGAAAATATACCTGAGTAATAAAACCTATTTTTCTTTTTTTTTTTTTATTAAAGTAAAAGAGGTCAACATAAAACTGGTGCAATATTTGACACTGTTTTTGATACACGAACACATCAATATCTGGTTGGATGGAGTAGCAATTCTCAATGAATTCTTAAGGTGTTCATCAGATTTTTTTTTTTTTCTCCAATTTTGCCCTTTGTGTGCTTCATCCTGGAAAATTGTTGCTCACAAATATAGGTGCTGCCAAAAACTTATGACCTAAATAAGGGGTGATTGTGAAGAGTGGGAGATTTTTCTTTAGGAAGATAAAATGTCTAAGCCCCCGTTCACATTAGGTCGCTCCGACTTCAGGGCGACCTGTGAAGTCGCGTGCACCGCAACTTCGGCGCGACTTGCTCGGACTTCATAAAATGAATGTCTATGCAAGTCGCCTCGAAGTAGTACAGGACAACTTGTGTCGCTCCTATTAGAACCGGTCCTGTACTACTCAATGGACCCGACGGTGCGCGACTTGCCAGGCTGACCAAGTTGCCTGGCAAGTCGTAATAGTGTGAACTGGCTCTAAAAGTCCAGTAAAGGTACACTGTATAAAATATTTTTGGGCTGTATGTATTCACTAAGTGTAAACATTTTTACAAAAAAACAAAAAAAAAAAAACATTTTTTTTTAAGTTGGCTTATAATTTTGTGTTTGGCCACATTTATAGCCATCTTGGGTCGCAGGTTGTACACACCTGATCTATAGTGTGTACTTGTCTCATTGCAGAGCACTAAGTGTAATTCTCTCTGCTGCCTTGTTCCTCTGTTATCTGCATGAGTCACTTCTGGCAAGTTTTCCTTACACCAAGAGAGGAGGGAGCTCCAGCACACAGCATGTGATTCACAGCCTCAGCTCTGTTCCTGTTTGCTGTGTGAAGGAGGGGGTGTCTATTCCCTTCAATCGGTTCTCCTCACTGAGCTCTGCAGAGTGTAACTTCAGCTCCCCATTCCCTGCTTTCTGAAAGTTTACAGAAGTGTATAAATTCTGGACTTTGAACAGATGTAGAGAAGAGAAGACTGCAGCTAAACCTACACGTTATGTAAGATTTGTTTCATCTCCGTGCATCACCTGAGGCCAGTCACTTCACTGGGTATATCTAGAAGCCTGGCACACACTATTCGTTTTTTTGTTTCATTGAACCCAGTGGGCTGAAAAAAAAAAAAAAAAAAAAAACGAAGGAGCTCGCTGTACTAACTATGAGATGCTAGTACAGCGATCTCCCCACTGAGCTATTGTGTTCTGACAGAGAGACTGCCCTCCCCCCAGAACACAGTCTTACTGCTTCCAGCTGGCTTCTGTCTGACAGGCTGATGTACACAATGGCCAAATGTCGGCTGATTTCTGTTGAACCGGCCGATTTTCGGCCTGTGTGTACCAGGCTTTAGGGTTTACAACCACTTTAAGATGATAACCTTGAATGAACTCCATATAAAGCTTTCCTGTTGGAATCGGTGTAGGAAAGCTAATTGCTGGATCAGGAAAATTACTAGATACCAGTATCAGGTTGAACAAGTTATTTTGTATGCTATGTTATGTTTGTGTCTGCTAATAGTGCTTTTAAGGTTTTTTAGTGAGGTTTTGATACAGGTTTGCACAAATATGGTGGATCTAAAAATTCTGTAACACCTTTTTACTCTAACAGTCCTAGTCTGCCCAAGCTAATTAGAGAGCATGTTTTGTACACATATACACTTTATAGAAGCAAGATTTTAAATAATAATTGCATTCACTGATCACATTTCCATACAATACATTACCAAAAGTATTGGGACGCCTGCCTTTACACAAACTTTAATAGCATTCCAGTCTTAGTCCATAAGGTTCAATACTGAGTTGGCCCACCCTTTGCAGCTCTAACCGCTTCAACTCTTCTGGGAAGGCTGTACACAAGGTTTAGGAGTGTGTCTATGGGAATGTTTGACCATTCTTCCAGAAGTGCATTTGTGAGGTCAAGCTTAGATGTGGACGAGAAAGCCTGGCTTGCAGCCTCTGCTCTAATTCATCCCAAAGGGATTCTATCGGGTTGAGTTCAGGACTCTGCAGGCCAGTCAAGTTCCTCCTCCCCAAACTCTCTCATCCATGTCTTTGTGGACCTTGGTTTGTGCACTGGTCCAAATCATTTGGTGGAGGGGGGATTGTGGTGTGGGGTTGCTTTTCTGGGATTGGGTTTGGCCCTTTAGTTCCAGTGAAGGGAACTCTTAAGGCATCAGCATACCAAGACATTTTGTACAATTTCATGCTCCCAACTTTGTGGGAACAGTTTGGGGATGGCCCTTTTCCTGTTCCAACATGACTGCGCACCAGTGCAAAAAGCAAGGTCCATAAAGACATGGATAAGCGAGTTTGGGGTGGAGGAACTTGACTGGCCTGCACAGAGTCCTGCCTTCAACCCCATAGAACACCTTTGAGAGGAATTGGAGCAGAGACTGCGAGCCGGGCCTTCTCGTCCACATGAAAGCTTGACCTCAGAAATGCACTTCTGGAAGAATGGTCAAACATTCCCATACACACTCCTAAACCTTGTGGACAACCTTCTCAAGAGTTGAAGCTGTTGAGTTGCCCACCCTTAAACCCTACGGACTAAGACTGGGATGCCATTAAAATTCATGTGCGTGTAAAGACAGGTGTCCCAATACTTTTGGTAATATAGTGTATGTAAGGTATCTTTTTATACTACTCTCACCATTCATCCAGCTTCAAGAAATTGGCAAAAAGTCAACCACAACTTTACAGCCAGCTTATGCAAGGCTAGTCCCCGGAAATCAACATATGCATTATACACAAATAAAAATAGGGAGATAAAGTTGGGTTGATTTACTAAAACTGGAGAGTGGAAAATTTGGTGCAGCTCTGCATAGAAACCAATCAGCTTCCAGCTTATATTATCAAAGCTTAATTGAACAAGCTGATTGTTAGAAGCTGATTGGCTACCGTGCACAGCTGCACCAGAGTTTTACTAAAACTGGAGAGTACAATCAACCGCTGCATGTCTGTCTGCTGTTTCTTGCTAAGCAGTTTGTCTTAAAGGAGAAGTATGGTCAAAGCTTTTTTGGCCCTACTTCTTCCATGGATCACAGGAGTGCAATTTGTTCTGCACTACTGTGACCCATTTCCAGGCGACAGCGGGCTAAAGTCAACTGTCGGCTGAGGTCACACAGCTGGTCCAGGTGCTGGATCGAACTCGACTTTACAGTGGACATCCACCTAGAATCCTGGACCGGCAGCTGGCTCAGCCTCTCAGCAATTCACTTGGAGACTGAGCCGCCCCCTACACAGCCCAATGCTCCAGTGATTGCTGGAGGGGGAAGAGTCTAAAGCTGCTGACTGACAGTCACAGCTCTCTGCTCAGAGTGAAGGGGGAGAGCGGAGCAATCAGCAGTGTTTGATCTCTCAGTTCTCAGTGTAGAGGCAGCAGGGGACCGATGCAGCATCGGATCAATGCTGCATCCACC
This sequence comes from Pelophylax lessonae, assembly GCF_965119305.1. Classification (NCBI taxonomy): domain Eukaryota; kingdom Metazoa; phylum Chordata; class Amphibia; order Anura; family Ranidae; genus Pelophylax; species Pelophylax lessonae. The sequence goes on from NC_138774.1 coordinate 201,279,896, forward strand.
TAGGTGAGAATGCATGTTTTTTGTTTTTTTGAACCCAAACTTCTCTTTTAGTTTTGTATTTTTTAGATCCTTTGTTTATCATTTTGCATGTTCTTTGTTTTTCCAGAGCATGAAAGGTCGTCCGCCTCCAGCTCCTCTCTTTGGCGACGATGATGACGAAGAAGATGATTTGGATTGGTTAGGATAAGAATGACATAGGTGTCCATCTCGGAGACGACCTTTATAGACTGAGCCTCAATACCTAAGCACACAAGTTTGCAGCAAACGGTAGTATGGACAGAGTGGGTCCCAATGTGACCTCTGCACTCTGGAACCTACAAAGCCATCTCTATGTTGCTTGACAGTGCTAGAGCCAAGAATACAAAGCCGATTTCTGTCTTATGTGCTTTTTGTAGTGGACAGCTCGGCCATCTTGGATACTGGATCAAACTACTGGATATTTGCAAAGGTCAATGTGAAGACCCACAATGCTTTGCAGGAAAACAAGCCAGACCAGTATTGCAATGCCAAGCTACAAGAACGCTCCGCATATTGTGGGAAGGACAATGTGGCCAATAACGCTCTGCTAAAATTCTCTGAAAAAGATGGCTCGCAGCAGATGTAACTGAAAATGCACTGCAGTAATTAGGTGGGGCCTTATAATGCACTGCCGAAGGTTCTTCTAAAGTGCTACGTGTGGCTTAAAGCAGGCCCTGACCATAACTCAGTAAGGAAAATTGGTTCCTCTTTCTGTGTCCCGTTTGGTGCCATCTGATCACAGCATCATTCAATATTGGCAATTACTGTTTCTGATCATATCTGTATTACAATTATCTACTAATTACTCTTTTTAATAGCCAGAAGCATATTCTGCTGAAATAAAAAACTTAACATGACTGTGTTATTTCCATTATGGCTAAATGTCACTAGACAGTGTATGTAACGTCCGGTTTTGTATATGTCTTTTTTTTAAATTAATTTTATTTTCTCTTTCATTGACGGACATAGCTCTCCATATTTAGAACCACAGGGTTATATTGCCCCCTACAGGAGACACCCTAGGACACTAGGCAAAAAAAAACTTGGCTATGCCTGTAAGCATTCCTAGGTGGTATACATCTCACCCCCCCCCCCTCTGTTGTAGGCCTTCAGTTTTATTTTTCTGCCTAGTCAGCAGTAAGGGCCTAATTCCCTGCCGGGATCTCCGGTCCTGGCATTTTTCTATTGCATGGCATTTTTTTTCCTGTGATATCTATCTACAATCAACTGTCAGACTGGGCAACGGGCTGGATATCTAGATCCAGTGGTCCCTCCAGTCTGGCCAGTGAGCGCGCGCAGACCAAAGCTCCGTGCTGGGTTGGCCGCGATATAGCCCCACTGGATAGGGCTGGCCTGCGAGTTAAATGCCTTGCGAGGTCGCATACGACCGGGTCTTGGTCCAGGTCACAGCGTTCCTCCTGACCGAGAGCCCCCTATTTCGCTGGTGAGGAGGTTCTATCTGGAGTGGTTCCTGGTATGGTGAGTAGCTGTTCCCACTCTCCTCCTGGCAGGGGCGGACTGAGAACCCTCAGGGCCCCCGGGCAAAATAAATCATGGGCCCCTTCCAGGCCCCACCCAAGTTCCGCCTCCAGCCACACCCTTGCCACGCCTCCATCCACACCCCGCCTCCAGCCACACCCACAATAAAACAACACAACATAGCTCTCTGATATCTAGCCCAAGTTGGCTCCTCTTACCTTAATTACAGTTGCTGGCTGGCAGGCTGTGGTCTTGCTGGCAGGCTGTGGTCTTGATGGCTACCGCTGGCAGGCTGTGGTCTTGCTGGATACCGCTGGCAGGCTGTGGTCTTGCCGGATACTGCTGGCAGGTTGTGGGCCTGTGGCTGGCACTGGCAGGCTGTGGCTTGCTGGCTGGGCGCTGGCAGGCTGTGGGCCTTTGGCTTGCTGGCTGTGGGCCTTTGGCTGGCACTGACAGGTTGACTGGCTGTGGCTTGCTGGCTGGCAGGCTGTGGCTTGCTGGCTGTGGGTCTGTGGCTGGCACTGGCAGGCTGTGGCTGGCTGGGAGGCTGTGGCTTGCTGGCTGTGGGCCTGTGGCTGGCACTGGCAGGCTTTCTGGCTGGCTGTGGGCCTATGGCTTGCTTGCTGTGGGCCTGTGGCTGGCAGGCTGTGGCTTGCTGGCTGGGCGCTGGCAGGCTGTGGCTTGCTGGCTGGCAGGCTGTGGGCCTGTGGCTTGCTGACTGTGGGCCTGTAGCTGGCAGGCTGTGGCTTGCTGGCTGTGGGCCTGTGGCTGGCAGACTGTGGCTTGCTGGCTGTGGGCCTGTGGCTGGCACTGGCAGGCTTGCTGGCTAGTAGGCTGTGGCTTGCTGGCTGCGGGCCTGTGGCTGGCTTTCTCAGCCTGCAGGTGTTGGACCAAGGGGACGGTGTTTCATCAGATAGGTCTCCGGTGGGGCACCCCCGAGGTGAATCTGTTGGCGTCTCGGCTCAACAGAAAGGTACAGAGGTTTGTGGCAAGGTCACGGTCCATCTGGCAGACGCCACAAACGGCCCGCTGGTGGCCCCATGTTATTGCCTGATCTGCACCTTCCCTCCTCTCAAGCTTTTGACGCAGCTTTTGCGCAGGATCAAGGCCGAGAGAAATTCCAGTCATTCTAGTGGCTCTGTACTGGCCTCGCCAGTCTTGGTACGCCGACCTGGTGCGATTTCTCGCTGACGTCCCTTGGAGACTGCCTCTTAGGGAGGATCTGCTGTCCCAAGGGCTGATTTTCAATCCTACTTTAGTCACTGGCTTTGACGTTGCTGAAGGATAGAGGTTTGCCTGGGTTGGTGATTCCGACACTGCTGAAGCCTAGGAAGTCTACCCCCTGGGAAGATTGACCATTGTACGTAGAAAACATACATTTTGTGCTGTATGTCGATAGTTGTTCACCTTCGTTCGTTCGTTCGTTCGTTCGTTCTTTTTTGATGGCTCGGATTTTTTCTTCAACAAAGTGTTGAGCAGAAATTGGCCTTGAGTACCATCAAGGGCCAGGTGTTGGCCTTGGCAGTCTTTTTTCAGCTACTCCTGGCCACGCACTCCTTGGTGCGTACTTTTATTCAAGGAGTTCAACATCTGACTGCACTGGTGCGGTCTCCTCTACCATCGTGGGATTTGAACTTGGTGCTTTCAGTTCTCCAAAAGCCTCGCTTTGAAAATATTCGGGAAATTCCCCTGCTTACACTGTCCCAAAAGGTGGGTTTTTTGGTGGCTATCACCTTTTCTCACAGGATGTCGGAGCTGACGGTGTGATCTTGTCGTACCCCCTATCTGGTGGTCCACAAAGATAAGGTGGTTCTTCGCCCACATCCGTCATTCCTTCCTAAGGTGGTCTCCGACTTCCATTTGAATTAAGAAATTGTGTTGTCGTCCCTATGTCCCAGGCCCAAACATCCTAAGTAATTTGCACTGCATGCCCTTGATGTTGTTCGGTCAATTTGGGTGTATCTGGCAGCCACAAAGTCTTTTCCGAGGTCAGACTCGCTGTTTGTGATCGTGCACGGCCACATAAAAGGCTGTCTGCTTCTTCTGCAACCATTTCCAGATGGATCAGATGGACGGTGACTCAGGCCTATTCTATCAGGGATCAGGTTCCTCCTTTCCCTGTAACAGCGCACTCTACTCAGGCGCTTAGTGCTTCTTGGGCATTTAGGCGTCAGTGGCGCAGGTTTGCAAGGCGTCCACTTGATCGCATGTGCACACATTCACTAAATTCTACAAAGTGAATGTGTTGGCATCTGCGGATGCTTCCTTTGTCCGCAAAGTTTTGCTGGCTGCAGTTTAAAGGGTCTGTTCCCTCTTTGGGGGTGTATTGTTAAGGTATGGCTCCAGTTGTTTTTTTTGTTGAGCTCCTGTTTGGCCATTGTGTTTAGCCTTGGGTTTTTTTGTTGTCCCACTCCTCATGTTTGGCTTGGGACCGTCTCTGTGATTCTAAATATGAAGAGCTGTGTCTGTCAATGCACGAAAGAGAAAATATAATTCTTGTACTTACTGTAAAATCCATTTACAGCACCCACCCCTCTATGGAGTTTTGATACTTCTGACACTGCTTGTTACTGAACTGAAGGCCTATAGCAGAGGGGGGAATGTATACCACCCTGGGCTGCCCATAGGCTTAGCCAAGTCTTTTTTTCTGCTTAGTGTCCTACTGCTGTAGGGGGCAATATAACTCTATGGTTCTAAATATCGAGAGCTGTGTCTATTGTTTGACGGACACAGCTCTATATCTTCTTTGACCCTTGGTTAAGCTGCCTCCTACAGGAGTTGGACACTAGGCAGAAAAGATGTGGCTATGCCTATAGGGCAGTCCTAGGGGGTATACTCTCACTTCCTGCTATAAGATTTGGTCTGGTACTCTGGTCCTAGCATTGTTTCCTATTTAAACGTAATGTTTTTCTGTTATTATTTTCTGAACTACAATCAAGTCTGTTCCAGTGAGAACTACAATCAACTGCCGGACTGTGTGGCACAATGGATATCCTAGATCCTTATTGTCCTCCCAGTTCGGCCAGCGAGCGTGACCCAATCGCAGCTCTGCGCTAGGTCGGCTGCGACCTAGCCCTACTGGACAGGGGCATGCCGGTGAGTTAAACATCTCGCGAGGATGCATAGCCCTGGTCACAACCTGAGTCACAGCGTACCTTTGGCCCACAGCACCCCCATTCCAAGATAGTGTGGTGGTCTGTCTGAAGTGGTGCCCGCCCGGTTCCAAGGTGTGGTGAGTAGTGCCCCCCCCCTCCCTCTGGTGAATTCTATGGGTGGACGCGGACCCCTCCCCGGGTTGGTAGGCAACTCATGTGTCCTTCCTTCCCAAGTGGTGCTCCCCCCTCACTAATAGGGTCCCCCTGCTGCACATACTCATCTAGCTCCCCCCTCTCAGCCCCCTCCCCGGGGTGGCCATGCTCTCTACATATGTTGGGGTGGTATGCAGTGATGGGGAGGGGGCGTGCTGCCGGCTGCTTAGTTTAGAGAATTCTGGGCAAAATGGTTCTGGTGGGGGTCCCTGCCAGGTTCCCCTTGCTGGCTGCATGTACCTGGGGGTCCCGTGAGTCACATTTTGCCGTGGATGGCTTCTATTGGTATCGGTGGCCATGTTTTGGTAGTTTTTCCCATTGATTTCAATGTGGTGGCCATTTTCTTGTAGCTTGTGGAGCGGTGATTCAGCAGTGGGCCTCTAGTGGCAGTGCATGCATTTCCTCTTCCTCTCTGATTGCCGCATGGCATGCAGCTTGGCGTTCTGTGTCCCTCCTGAGTCGGTGGTGGTGAGTCTGCTATAGCAGCATTGTTTGATGTGCTGGGACCTGTGGTACCACTGGTACAGCGGTTGGGGGATTTTCACAGTGATTTTTTTCCAGATTTTGCTGGCGGTCTCCGGGTTAACCATGGAATACCTGGAGCACATGTCACCACCTGACTCACTCTCAGAAGCTGCGGGACTCTCTGGGTCTCAGTCTTCCCTGGCTGCAATGACAGTGGTCCTGCAGTCACTGGTGTCCAAAGTTGATATGGTCCTTCAAAATAGGCCTAGCAAAAAGCGTTCCCCGCCCTAACCTGCATCCTCTGCCTGCTCAGATTCTAAGGTTCATTTGGCCACTGCGGACGCGAGTCACCCCACTGGGTCTGCGTCCACGCACCCGGAGTGCTCTGACAGTGAGGATGAATCCTCTTCCACTACAGCCGCGCATGAAAAGGCACTTGTGGAGGCACTGATTGTATCAGTGCGGGAAACTTTAAAATTAGAGGACTCAACTAATGCTGCCTCGGTTGAGCCAGTACAGTTTTGTACCCGCAGACCATCCAAGGCGACTAAGGTATTCCCCTTTCCTGCCTGTTTTAACAATATTGTCGCAAGTCCGTGGGGTTCCCCAAACGCATGGTCGAGATACCTAAGCGTTTCCCTAGAAGGTATCCTTTAGAGGAGTCTCTTTTAAAGCGGAGTTCCACCCTGGCTTTGTTTTTTGTTTTTTTAATACCCCCGGGACAGTCAGGGCTAGTGCATTCCACAATGGCTAGCCTCTGATCTGTCCCGGGTTGCACTTACCTGCAAGACGAAATACTTACCTTGCAAACGTCTTGTCCAGCGCTGCCATCTCAGATGTGGGCAGCTTGAAGCCAGCGCGTCCTCTTCGGCGTCTTCTTCCGCCTTCTGTGGTCCCACGATGCTCTGCGCCGGCCCCGACGTCACTTCCGGGTCGCGCGCGTCACCCCTCCACAGCTTCTGGGCATGCCCAGAAGCTGTTTAGAAGGGGATGACGCGCGCGACCCGGAACTGACGTCGGGGCCGGTGCAGGCGCAATGATTCCTGGGAGCTATGACGTCCAGCTCCCAGGAATCATTGCAGAGCCAGGAAGTGACGACGGGCCGCGGCCGAGGAAGGAGGAAGAAGGAAGTAAGGTAAGTATATTTTCTTCGCTACGAGGTAAGTAAAAAAAAAAAAAAATATGCGATTATCCATTTCTTTTTCAGGTGACCCGGAGCGAGAAGATGGAGGTAAGTATAAAATTAGGGTGGAACTCCACTTTAAAGAAGCCGACAGCTCCGCCGGTGGTGGATTCTCAGGTTTCCAGGTTAAATAAAGCCACATTGTTACCGGTGGAGGACTATCCGTTCTTTAAGGACCCAGTTGACAAGAGAGTTGAGTCTCTGGTCCGATACCTTTTTACCGTGACTGGTTCAATTTTGAGGCCGGTATTTGCCATACCCTTGGTCTCCCAAACCTTAACAGAATGGGCAAAGCTGCTGCGCCAAGTTTTGGAAGGGAGTCAGCACCCTCCCGAGCTGACGGAGCTGGCGGATCAGTTAGTGCAGGGATTACAGTATATCTGTGATGCCTTTCTGGACGCGGCCCCTTTAGCCTGCAGGGTTCTGTGACAGCTGAATGATTTGGCTGAAATGCTGGTCTGCGGACTAGGCTTCCAAAAGGGTATTGACTGATCTCCCCTTTGTAGGAGATCGCCTGTTTGGATCCTCCATGGAAGAGATCATTAAAGGTCTTACGGGAGGTAAGAGTACTCTGCTTCCACAGGTTTCCAAAAGCAAAGAGCTGTGTCGCAAGCGTGGTCTTTTCTTCTCGGTCCATAAACGACACTTTCGTCCCACAGGATCGCACGATAAGGGATCAAAATCCACCCGTAACTTTGCGAGAGGTTCCAAGAGACCCTGGCCTGGAAAGTCAAAAGCGGGTTCTGTCAGTCCCGTGGACAAATCCACTTCTGCCTGAAGGGGCGCCCTGACCGGTACTTGGAGTGGGGGGACGTCTTTGCTTTTTTCCAGACCCGTGAATCTTGGTTCACGACAAATGTTGATTCGGTCCGGTTACAAGATCGAGTTCCGGTCCTTGCCTCTGGCAAAGTTCTTCCCTTCCAACTTGCGTCTGTCCCCGGATCGTCTGCGAGGCCTTTTCGGGGCGGTACAGGATCTGCTCTCCCAAGGAGTCATTGTACCAGTTCCAGAGTCTGAACATTTTCAGGGATTTTATTCAAACCTATTTACTGTTCCCAGGAAGGAAGGCAAGGTCTGTCCAATCCTGGATCTCAAGGCCTTGAACCGCTTTGTGTGGGTTCAGAAATTTCGGATGGGGTCCATTCGCACGGTAGTGGCATCCTTTCATCAGGGGATTTTCTGGCCTCGATTGATATCAAGGACGCTTGCCTTCATATCCCAATATATGTTGGGCATCAGCGTTTTCCTTGCTTTGTCGCAGTCGAGGAGCGCTATCAATTTGTGTCGTTCCCTTTTGGTCTCGCCTCAGCTTCCTGGATGTTCACAAAAGTTTTGGCCCTGGTGTTAGCCTTGCTCAGGCAGAGGGGAGATGGTGGTACTGGGGTACCTCAACAACCTTCTTCTGCGAGCAGACTCTCGGACTGTCTTAAAAGATTTGAAAATCACTGTGCAACCCTTGCAAGAGTTTGGCTGGAAATTGAATTTTCAAAAATCTGCTCTGATGCCGTCCAACTAACTGGGCCTGACTCTGGATTCAGCCTCAGCCTGAGTGTTTCTCCTGGAGACAAAACTCCTGGAGTTGCAGCATGCAATTCGGCTCCTGTTATCCAAATGGCGGTCGTCTCTCAGAACTTGCATGCAAGTGCTGGCATTGATGGTCTCCACTTTCGAGGCGGTTCAGTTTGCTCAATTCCATACCAGACCTCTGCAAAAGGAGATTCTTGCCAAATGGGACAAGAATCCATGGTCCCTAGACAATCTGATCCTGTTAAGCTGGGGTACGAAGGGGTCCTTGATATTGTGGCTCCGCTTCAACATGTAAAATCCTCTCTCTCCCTGTACTGGATGATGGTGGCTACGGATGCCAGCCTCTCCGGGTGGGAAGGTGTCTTGGGCACAGATCTGGCTCAGGGAGTTTGGACTCGGGAGGAGTCCAGTCTGCCCATCAATGTCCTGGAGATTCCGGCAATCGGGCTTTGCCTGTCCTTGTGGACAGACCATCTGCAAGGGCGCCCAGTAAGGTTTTTTGGCATATGTCAATCATCTAGGGGGCACCAAAAGGGCCTTAGCGGCCAGAGAAGTGGCTGGCATTCTAAGGTGGGCAAAATGTTTTGTTCCAGCCCTCTCTGCGGTGCACATTCCAGGGCTGGAAAATTGGCAGGCTCACTACCTCATTCAGAAGGCGTTGGATCAGGGAGAATGGTCTCTTCACCCAGACGTGTTTCAACAACTGTGTCTCTGGTGGGGGACTCCCGATGTGGACCTGTTGGCCTCTCATCTCAACCAAGAAGGTTCAGAGGTTTGTGGCACAGTCTCTGGATCCTCTGGCCAATGCCACAGACACTCTGGTGGCCCCTTGAGGCCAGTATCGTCTAATGTATGCTTTTCCTCCACTAAAACTTTTGCCAAGACTTCTGCGCAGAATCGAGGAAGAAGGGATTCAAGTCATTTTTGTGGCCCCAGACTGGCCTGGCCGATCTTGGTATGCAGACCTGGTAAGACCAGTAGACAACTTGCCTTGGAAACTCCCCCTCCAGAGAGGATCTTTTCGCTCAAGGACTGATCTTCCATCTTGCTTTACGGTCGCTGGCTTTAACAGCCTGGCTGTTGAAAGCCAGGTACTGAAGGACATAGGGTTGTCTGATTTTGGTAATTCCTACACTAATGAAAGCTAGAAAATCTACTTCTAGGAAGATTTACCATCGACTTTGGAGACGTACATTACTTGGTGTGAGTCTCCAGGGGTTTCTTCCCCCCCTTCCTTTCTGGTGTCTCGTCTTTTGGAGTTTCTTCAAAAAGGTGTAGATCAGCGTTTGGCCCTGGGCACCATCATGGGCCAGATTTAGGCTTTGGCAATTTTTTTTCAATGCACGTTGGCCACCAATTACTTGGTTCACACTTTCGTTCAGGGGGTACGCCACCTGGCTCCTCCTGTACGGTCTCCGGTGCCTCCGTGAGACCTCAATCTGGTACTGTCGGTTCTTCAAAAACCACTGTTTGCAAATATTCGCAAACTTCCTTTGCTTACGTTGTCACAGAAGGTGGCCTTCCTGGTGGCTATTACTACTGCAGAGTTGGCTGCGTTGTCCTGTCTGTCCCTGTGAACCACCAGGTAAGGTGACCAACTGGTGATATGTCCTTGCCAGTCGTTCCTCCCTAAGGTCGTCTCTGGTTTTCATTTAAAAGAAGACATTGTGTTGTATTCCTTGTGTCCTAAGCTTAAGCATCCTAGAGCGCTTGCCTTACATTCCCTGGATGTGGTCCGGGCAATCAGGGTGTACCTGGCGGCGACTTCGATTCGGAAGTCGGATTCCTTGTTTATCCTTATGGATGGATCTTGTAAGGGGCAGGCCGCATCTGCTGCGACCATTTACACATCGATCACGCAGAAGGTTGGGCAGGCCTTTTGCATTAAGGGTCAGGTTCCTTTTTCCCTGTTGGGGCACATTCTATGAGGGCGCTTAATGCCTCCTGGGCCTGCCGTCATCAGGTGTTGGTGGTTCAGGTTTGCAAGGTGGCCACCTGGTCGTCTGTGCACACCTTCACAAAATTTTACAAGTTGGATGTATTCGCATCTGCAGATGCTGCTTTTGGCCACAAAGTTTTCCTGTTGCAGAGGCTTGAGTCTCTTGAGGGTGTATTTTTTTTTTGGTAGGTGAGCTCCAATTGTTCCTGGTTGGCTACGTTTACCTTTTTTTTGGGAAATATGTTTATTGCTGTGTTTTTCCCACCCCTCATGTTGACACTGCTTTGGGACGTCCCAAGAGTCAAAGAAGATATGGAGCTGTGTTCATCAATGAACGAAAGAGAAAACTGGATTTTTGTCTTAGCGTAAAATCCTTTTCTCTGAGTCACAGCACCAACCCCTCTGTTGAGTTGGGTTATGTATTCTTCTGACACTGCTTGTTACAAAACTAAAGTCCTATAGCAGGAAGTGGAAGTATACCCCCTAGGACTGCCCTATAGGTGTAGCCAATTTTTTTTCGGCCTACTGTCCTACTCTTGTAGGGGGGCAGCATAACCAAGAGTCAAAGAAGATATGGAGCCGTGACCGTCAATGAACATCAGAGAAAAGGATTTTACGGTAAGACAAAAATCCAGTTTTTTTTTTGCAAGTGGTTTCAGTTCCTGCACCCCAAAGCCTAAGGTATACCGAAAGGCAAAACTTTCTTTTCATTTGGATAGAGTGCAGAAGGATTAGAACACCTGTTAGGTTTTTATTACTGTGTTCCCCTTAGAGTCCACCCTATTTGTCCTGTTTACCAATGGTTTTGTACAGAGCAGCCCCAATCCTCCTCTTCTGGAGGTCCCCATCTGGCGCTCCAGGCTCCTCCTCCTTATGGGGTGTTCCTACGGAAAGCCGCTTTCCATGGGGGCACACGTGCGAACTTGCTCCAGGGTGCCGCTGCTGTCTTAGATACGCCAATTGTGAGTTCTTCCTGCCATAATTCCTGATTCTGTTCCTGTCCTCTTGGGAGTTGTATGTGTTCCCACCCACTTTTATGTTTTCCAACTTCTCCTATTAACATTCTCAATTTTATAAAGAAATACAAGAAAACTCAACCAAGAATGGTGGAGGCCCCCTTCTAATGGTTTTGACTTGCTGCACTGAAAGTGGTAAATTACTTCAGACAAAACTTTTACTATTTTTCAGTTTTGACATGAGGTATGGAGAAATCAATGCATGAGGAGAAAAAAAAAAAAAGAGATAATGAAACATTTCTATATTCTATTGTGGAACCAAATAAATAGCCCTTACACCATACATTCATTGGTGGTAGATTAGTGGCTCATTTAAAACACATGTACCAGGAGGTTTCACTTGTAGTGAACGTCAGATTCTCTGCTTTATAATTCCCCATAAAGTTTATTCCTAGAACACCGCTTTCCCTAATCCTCTTCCAGGACAGCACATGAGAGAGGCCTAAAGCAGGAAAAGCATCATGCAGAATCCATGAGAAGAGCATAGTCATCTAGTCTCCTCCACAATTTGATTCCTCTGCCCTAACAGGAACATCTAAATGGTTTTGTCACCTCCCCGCCCCTCTTGCTAGTTCCAGGGACCTTCTGCTATATGCTGCCCCATGATGTCAGGGACTGTGCACTTGGAGGGTATGCGTATCTAGGCTTTTCTTGGTTAGGACTAATGCCCCGTACACACGTGCAGATTATCTGCAGACTTTCCTTTTCTATGTAGTGCAAGGGCCTGCCGGATTGCATACAAATTGAAAGTGTTTAGGTTTGACCTCATATTATATGGTTTTGGTAAGTCTGCAGACAAAAGTCTGCAGATAATCTGCACGTGTGTATGGGGCATAACTCTTGTGTTTATCCCCATCACCTTCTTATTCACAGGTGCTCAGGCTCTGAGTCTTCCCTTGTGTTGCCACAGTAGGTTTGGGGTAGCGGAGAGCCAGCTGAGCCCCTGATGTATACTGCCAGTTTGGGGGAGGGGTGCACAGCTTAAGTAGGTCCATGCTCTTCCTCCCTGGGTTATTGGCAAAAGGAGTCCAGCGACACATCTGGATTTGCCCTACTCCTCCTGTCAGGACTAAGCCTTGTGGAATAGGTCCTGTATGCAGCAGTCCCCACCCCAAAAGGTTATTTCTTGCTTGTCGTCACGTGTGCTATCCTGGAAGATTATTGGGGAAAACAGAGTAAACCCAGCCATAGTCGAGTTGAAAAACGAACAAAATTTGTGTCAGTCAGCTAATCATTTTGTTTTTTGCATCAGTAGTGTGCAATCAAAAGTTCCTAAGCGAACATGCTGGGTTTTTTTTTTTTCTCTCCCCCGAGTATGCCACAATGCAAGTGCTGCTCAGTAAGCCATAGGAACTATAAAAAATTGATTTTTAATTCATACTTACCTGTAAAATTCATGTCTTGAAATACATCACGGGAGCAATAAAAGACCCCACAGAAGAGGGGGAAGGACTTGTGTGTCCCCTGATGTACTTCAAGAAATGTATTTTTACAGGCAAGTATGAATTAAAAATCAATTTTTCTTTTCGTACATCATGGGAGCCATAAATCGTAACATATGGGACGTCCCAAAGCAATGCATCTGAGGGGAGGGAGACACCAAAAAATACCGCCATTTGACCCTTAACATAGGGATTAAACCGCCGCCTGCCAGACACTGCAGCCAAAAGCAGACTCCTCCTGGGTGCCAACATCCACTCTATAGAAACGAGTGAATGTATGCCTCGACAACCAGGTTGCGGCCTTGCAAATCTGAGCCATAGACGCTTGATGGCGATTGTGCCCAAGAGGCAACTACTAGGTAGAATGTGCCTTTACCGGAAAAGGTGGAACCTTTCCCACTGAACCATACGCCTGGGTAATAACCTGGCAAATCCAACAAGAAATTGTAGATTTAGATGCTGCCAACCCTTCCTGGGCCCTTCTGGCAGCACAAACAAGCTCTCGGTCTTACGAATCTGAGCTGTTTCCTGTAAATAAAATTTAAGTGCACGCATTACATCAAGAGAATGCAATAGCTTTTCCTCCTCTGATTGAGGATCTGGAAAAAAAGAAGGTAGTATAATGTCCTGATTCAATTGAAAGGTGGACACTACCTTGGGCAAAAAATCTGGGTGAGGATGGAAAAATCACCCTATCTTGATAAAATATCTAGAATGGCTCTTTACAAGAAAGAGCTGCTAGTTCCAATACCCTTCTAGCCAAAGTGATCCCAATCAAAAAGACCAGCTTTCTGCTCAAAAGAACCAGGGGAACCTGCCCCAGAGGTTCAAAAGGCCAACACCACATTTAGGTCCCAAGGACACAATGGTGGCTTCATTGGTGGAAACAAATGCAATGTTCCCTTGACCAAGATTTGATTGGTTCCTGGAAAAAAAAAACGATAGCTGAAATCTGCCCTTTAAATCGTGCCTAGGGCTAATTTCATATCTACCCCTGCTTGCAGGAATGATAGAACTCTCCCGATAATATATGTGCGGGGATGCCATTTCCTGGCTTCACAGCAGGCAATGTAGGATTTCCAGACCCTGTAATAAAATATTTCTAGAGGCTGGCTTCCTAACGTTTATCAGTGCGGGGCCAGATACACCCTGCTCTTCCAAGATTGAGGCTTCAATAGCCAAGCCGTCAAATTTAGAGACTGTACAGCAGGGTGGAATATCAGACCTTGAGAGAGCAAGTCCGGAGGCAGTGTAAGAACCCAAGGCCTCCAAGCCGGAGCTTCCAGAATTACTGGTTTCCCCTCCAGCTGGATCCTGTGCAACAAACGCGATATCAGCTGTACCGGAGGAAAGGCATAGATCAGGAATACTCCTCCCAAGGAGTCACCAAAGCATCCACTCCGACTGCGAGTAGACCCCTGGTCCTGGACACAAATCTCTCCGACTTGTTGTTGAACCTGGATGCCAACAGATCTACGTCTGGGACCCCCCAGCATAGGGAGAACAATTGAAAGATTTCGGGATGTAATGACCATTCCCCAGGAAACATGCCTGCCAGTCCTCCTATTCCTGGAATGAACACTGCTGTCAGGCATGGCACAAACTTCTCTGCCCAGGACAGGATAATATCCACCTTTCTGGGCTGATCGACTCCTTGTGCCTCCTTCATGGTTGACATAAGCCACGGCTGTGGCATTGTCTGATTGCACCTGACAGGGTGACCCCCGAAGTCTGGGCGTCCAGAATTTCCAAGCCCGACTGACTGCACAAATTTCCAAAATGTTGATGGGGAGAAGATTCTCTACCCAAGACCATTTCCACTGGACAGTAGCTTCCCCCAGAACTGCTCCCCAGCCCGAGAGACTGGCATCTGTAGTCACTATCTTCCAGGTCACTGGAAGAAAGGATTTCCCCTTCTCCAGATTTTTGGTCAACGACCACCAATTCAGACTCTTGTACTCTTGGTAGTTGAGATAAGGATCAGTTGAAGGACAAAATGTTTCCGTTCCACACAGACAGAATGTTGTTCTGCAAGGGTCTGGGATGGAATTGAGCATAGGGAATTGCCTTGAATGTGGACACCATCTTCCCCAGTAACATCATGCAAAGACTATTATAGACAGATATCTCAGCCTTACTGTAGACCGAACCTGACCCTTCAGGTCTGAGGCCCTTCTTGCTGATTTGCTAGATTGTCCAAATATCCTATTATCGATATCCCTCGGGACCTTAGAACAGCCAATACTGGAGCTAGGATCTTTGTGAACACTCTTGGTGCTCTGGCCAACCCAAAGGGCAGGGCAACAAATGATGGTTTCCAATCGCAAAATGAAGGAACCTTTGATGGGTTTGAAATATAGGCACATGCAGATATGCATCCTTGATGTCTATGGATGCTAGAAATTCCTCTCCCTGCAGGGAGGCTATGACTGAACGAATTGATTCCATGCTGAAAGAACGAACGTTCAGAAACTGATTCAGCTCCTTGAGATCCAAAATTGGTCTAACATCCACAAAACCTTGAACCTTTTGTTTACTGGAACCTCAGTTATTACCTTCTGAGCTCTCAGCTAGTCCAATGCCTGAAAGAGAGATCTTTCTTTTAGGGGATCTGTTGGTATACTTGACCTCACAAACCGAGGATGCGGAAACACCCGAACTTCCAGCTTGTATCCCTGTAAAAGTGGAGACAACCCAGTTGTCTTGAATCAACTCCACCCATACCTTTTGATAACGTCACAGGAAGTGACGAAACGCGTCAGTTCTGGAGCGCACGGCGTGATGCAACCGTGCACTTGGAACGCAAGCCGGAACACTCCGCTCACCACTCTGCATGTCAGCGGTTGCCTGTCATTTTGAGCCATTGTGATGTGATTTTACCCCTATGTGGGAAATAAACCTTTTTTAAACCTGCTACACTATCGGAGCATTTCCTTTCTTACATACCCTGGCCCATAACCCTGAGGAGTGGAACAAGGTGAGGAGGAACTAAGCCTTCACCCCACATTAGGAGCTGCACAGGGGAACCCAGTTTCTGGCCTGGAAGGCCTACAAGCGTGATTGGTCTTAGTGCTATACAGCACATAAGACCCACTACCTCTGGCAAGTGATCCATTTTTACCAAACTTACTGGAAAAGGAACCCATGCCACCAAAAGTCATGAACTTAATAGATAATTGAGCACAAAAGCACCTGCACCTTGATTTAGATCATGGGTGTCCAACCTTTTGGCTTCTTTGGGCCACATTGAGTGTAGAGAAATGTTCTCGGGCCGCATATAAAATATATACTATAGTTAAGGTATATAAGTAATAAAACGCCGCCGCGCCCTTCCCGCGCTGCTGCGCTCCCCCACCAGCACTAATTTAACACAACTAGTGGATGATCCTCTCCGAGGCAGCCTCTGCCTACAGTTAGTTGGAAGCCGCTCTGGCTGTGCCCCCGACTTGACTTCCTTCCTCCCCAGCTAAGAAAAAAAATTGTCAGGGGGCAGTGGGCCGCATTGCCTGCGGTTCTGGGCCGCAGGTTGGACATGCCTGATTTAGATCCTGAAGATTTTTTGGACTTTTTCTATTGTCACTCATATGGACTTTTTTGCACATTAATCTGCACTATTGCATAATTTTGATCTGTAACCAATATAAGTTATTCACTTGCATTATATAATTTATACAGTTTATATTATACTAATTTAATGATTTACTCATCTCATTGATTGCACAAGAATTTTATTAATATAAATTTTATATGTATTAATTTATCACACCTATTTATTTATATATTGCACTAAGGAAATTGGCAAGCGCTGTAGTTAGTCTCAATATCGACTATTTTTTTTACATATATCTTGTCCCATAGCTGCTGCTGCATTTTTTTAAGTTTTGAGCACATATATCTCACCTAGGCGCGGGGGGATACCATTCACTCCTAGTGTTATCCTTTTTCTAAATTCTGTTAACTGAAGAAATGGCTGCATCCACAG
Source organism: Pelophylax lessonae (assembly GCF_965119305.1). Classification (NCBI taxonomy): domain Eukaryota; kingdom Metazoa; phylum Chordata; class Amphibia; order Anura; family Ranidae; genus Pelophylax; species Pelophylax lessonae. The sequence continues at coordinate 201,296,255 of NC_138774.1, forward strand.
TGGGAATTTTCCATTTCTTAGAAAACGTATCCTCCATAGGATATAACGATGACAACCTTTTAGGTGGAACAAACATCCTATCAGCATGACCCCAATCATTATACACTTCTTGCTCAAAGAGTGGATTTAGGGAAATGACCGAGGACTCTGAGGAGGGTGCAATGATCACAGGGAGGAACAAGAGGTTTCAGTTGTCTCTAGGGGCAGAAGTTTATACTCAGCCTGGACCATCTCAGCAAGAGACTGGATAAACAATCTCTGGGATTGAGAGGCTGATAAAGATTTCTCTGACTCCCCAGAAGTGGAAATTTCAACTTGACCTATTGGGTCACCTTCAGCTACATCTTCCACATGCTCTGCCCAATCCTGAACTGATTCAGGGGGCTGCTCAGGAGAGGGGGATCTAACCTACTTCTTTCCTCCATGTGGTGCTGCAATCATGTCAGCAATCCTACTCTCTAGGCTGCCTAATGCCAAATCGTCCTTGGTAACATAGGCTGTGGTAGAAGTACACGGAGTAGCTACTATGCCTGACAACCGTAATGGCTCAGATTGGCTAGATGCCTCTGGCTTACCCGGAGGAGTAGACACAGTGGAAGCATTACTAGGACCTTCAAGGCCTGATGGTGGCATCACACTGCCCTTTCCAACTGTGCTCCCTCCAGCCCTTTTTCGGGCCAACATTGCTTTATAGTAAGACAAACTTGAGGTACTACCTTTAAAGTATACTCAAGGTCTGTGCCAAGCTTATACAGCCTAATACACACAACACTGATTACCTAAGATACAGGACCTATTAGTGCCAGTAACATACACCCACAGTGACTCACGCAACCCAGCTGCTGCTGCTCTGTGTCCCTTTCAGCCTGTGACAGAGGCTAGTGTGTTGGAAACAGTTCCTAGCAGAACGTGCCCTTTTATGCATGTGCGGTGTAGTACGTGGTATCCACATACACGCTAAATAGCGTTAGAACACGCCCACCACGCGGCGTACGCCTGTACTTAAATGCGAAGATTCCCACACGCAAATAGGCCTACGCCATAGACACGTGATCCAGCAGAGGCATGCAAATGCTTATGCGCTAGGGCGAACACAACAGACAAATGGGGGAGAAAGCAGTTTAGGCTGAATCTTGTTTGTCACAGCTGATACCTTTCAGGTGACCAGCTCAGGGTAAGAAACCGTGTAACAATATGCTTTAAACATACTTTGCATAAACCTGCTACCAAGTAATTACAAGCAGAAATACACTTGGCACTATTCTCTGTAATCTTATTAAAAGGAACAGTGCATAAAATATTTACAATTTTGCAATTTTAACCCTTTAAGGTTTGTTTGCTGTGTAAATATATAAAATGGACTCACCAGTCCCGCTGCAGGAAACATTGTGGTGAGCATTGTCTTGAAGACCTTTAAGGACTGGGTCCCCTATATAAGAGGGGCCACGGCCTTGGACCTGTAGAGCACCCTGTTCGAGGCGCCTTTGGGGTTTGGTTTTCCAAGGGTCCGGATCCCTGGGTCAAGCACCTAAAAAGGACAGCGTTACAGGCAAAACCTCGTATCTGCTTACCGAGACTCTGGTACCATCCTTTTAGTCCATTGACTGTTTTAAATGGATCTGATATTGATCTGATAGCTAACCCCTTAGATCCAGTGATCTTTGTTTGAGGTATGTTAGCACCTCTCCACAGCGACCTTCACCTTTTAGACACTGGCGAAAAAACTGAGGTACTTCCTGTGTGGGAGGGGTTATATAGGGGGCCATCAATTCTGATTGTTTGCCAGTGTCCTTCACCTATAGGTGGCTATATAACCCATATGTTATGATTTATGGCTCTGTGTTCCGTGATGTATGAAAAGAAATATTAGTGCCGCACTTCACCTTTAAAAACCAAACACACTGTGTATATATATACCGTGTCCAAAAATATGTAGATGCAGATCCTGCCACGGTATTGTTTAAACACCCTATAGCAGTTCTCTGAGTGTGTATATATCACAAATTAAATTTCCACCAAAATAACGTCCACTAAAAAGGTGTGTCCATATGCGTTGCCTTATACTTGGGTCATACAGTGAATTTGTCACCTGAAGAGCACTGATCATAAACATGTATCACAGTGTATGACCTATAAGTATAAGGCAACACTTATGGACACGCCTTATTCATGGACTTTATTTTGGTGGAAATTTAATTTGTGATATATACACTCATAGAGAACTGTTATAGGGTGTTTAGGCAATACAGTGGCAGGGATCTACACCTATATATTTTTGAACACGGTGTATACACTGTGAGTTTTAAGGTGAAGCGTTGCACTAATATTTTATTTATAGGTTGGATCACATAAATATACGCGTGCGGAAGGTGTGAGTGATTCATCAGTTTATATACATTTTTTTTAGTAATCTTAGAAATTTTATATAATCCCTAGCAATGCACAGTACCATAACTTCTTTCAAGCCATAGGAACTAATCTCATAATACTTATAAGAAGAGCAGCCACACCTATGCCATTGTTCTGTTCTAATAAATATGATGTGAATTAAGCTACAGCAGCCAAACATTTATTATTATACAGGATTTATTTAGCGCCAAGAGTTTGCAAAGCTCTTTACAATATATAGGGGAACAGTACAATTAAAATACAGTATGAATAGGATTTATCAAGTCAGAACAATGAAACATGACTTTTTTTATTTAGTTTTTCTGACTTCTCTGCTTTTTAAATAAGGATAGATCATTTGCTAAATGAATTATATCAGTAGAGAGTGTAATATCACAATTTAGGCAGTGACACCGCAAAACAGGAAATGGTACCTGATTATTATTTTAGCCCAACAGGCTATCATAGTTACACGACAGACCGTGAATAGCACATGGATCTAGAATGTCTGAAAGAAAAGCATATGCGTCGTCTATAGCAATCACATACTTTTAATTATTTAGCCTGCATATGAAAAAGCCAAGCTGGAATTGAATTGGTGGCTTGGCTCAGCATACATCTATTTAGACTAGAAGTCTGCTAAAGATTACAGCCACCAATAAACATACATATAGCTCAGTTCACAAAACTAACACACCAGGATAACGAGACTTATTTCTAAAATGGGGACAGTGATTTTCAGATTCCTCCAGTGAGTCATATGGCTAAATCAGAGAGCTTTATCCTTGTGTTAAAGCTTTGTAAATGGAGGCTACTGTATTAGGTCATACCCATTTTTTTTTTTTTTAAATCAGTCTGAATGAAATACAGTATGGTAATGTTTTGGTAAATGTGGCTCTAGTATTGTCTGAGAGCCCCAAAGGCTGGTGTGCACACAGTATGTAACGATTAACTTTGACCCTTTTCAAAACAGGAATGCCCTTTTCCCTTTCAAGGTGCAAGGCTGCCCATACACAAGAGAGAATTTCCTTCCTGCAACCACAGTAAGTGTTATCGGAACCCTCCCACCGAGCAATTCTGTTCTACAGGCCAGGGGAGCCATTCACACCGGGAGAAGACATTTATTATTGCAAGTGGCTATATCAGCCACTTGCAATAACTGCATGTAAAACCCAGCAGGCTGGTGTACCTAAATTGATTGATCAACTTGGTTACATTCAGCCTGCCTATATATGGGTTTAATCGAACCATCTATGGCTGGCTTAAAGCTGGTCATACATTTTACAATATTCTTATCGAATTGCCTTTGGATTGACTTTATGTAGTGCAAGGACCTGCCTGACTGCATACAAATTGAAAGTGTTTAGGTTTGACCTCATATTTATATGGTTTGGGTATAGCTAAAGAAAAATTGTGTAATGTATGACCAGCCTCAGTCTCTCAGCCAGTCACTGAGGAATATGCTATCTCTTTTCCAAGTTTCATTTTGGAATCTGGAAGATACTGCATACTTTGCACCCAGGTCTGGGCCTGTCAGAAATGTTAGAACTCAGGTTGGATAAGAAAATAGTATGCTTCTGCCTATCATGGTGGTTTATGTACTGTAATTTATTCAAAGCATTTTGAAGGTACAGAACCTTCAAGGTTTTTTTTCCTCTCCAGATTTTCATCCAGAAACATGGACAGCGACACCTTTCCACCCACAATGCAAATAAAAAAAAAACACTGGCTAGAGTTGAGCTTTTAGAAGTGACTGTCTCGAAGTCTAGTGCACATGCTTTACAGCAAGATTACTTGGCAAGCTCTCAAGAAAAATTGTGGAAGAATAACAAACATAGAATTTGAAATGCCAAGTAACCACTCGGGCGGAGAAGGGGGAGAATAAAACAATACAATAGGTAAATAATAAAGAGGGATTTTTTTTACTCTTAAATTAATGCAGTTTGTCTCATCCAAACTCAATGAACTTTGAGGTGACAAAAAAAAAAAAAAACGTGGAGTGTTCAACATAAAAGATGCGCACTCCTGTGCAAATTGGGGAGTGTAAATAATTGCACAGAGCTGTATATATCAAGTCTGCATGGTGTAAATACATCAAACAAGTCCTTGCCAGTCATAGACCTTGTTTGGTGTATCCGACCATGTATCCTGGTGTGAAAGTTAGATTTGCAGCCATCATTGTCATGAAGGTGCCTCCATAGCACAGCAAACAGACCCCCATACACAACAGCTTTGAATGAAATGTGTAATTCAAGCAGGTTTAAACAACCTATTAAAAGAATGAAGAACTAAAACTGAATTGGGACAAACAGCAGCTCTTTGGCTAGTGGCGTGTGCTCGTGTTACCTGATGTGGCATGGTTAGAACAGTCTTTAGTTCAGAGAAGTTTAAAAAGCTTTTCACAGTTTTTATCATTGGTACTTGCTTGACAAGAAGGCAAGACTTCCTCTGTGAGGTCTTGTTTGTGTAGACTTTCTGCTTATTTGAAAAATATGAGAATGAAGAAGATACAACCAAGACCTATGATCAGTCCCAAAGCTAAGCAAAGTCTCAAGCTGTGTGCAGAGAAGGAATTTGATGTTGGAGATGGATGGGCTTCAGACAATGCTATTCGACGGCTTATCCCTAGGAGATAAGTGCTCCGAATTTCATGCATGTACCTTCCTCCCCATATCTGGCCCTGGTCAGGGACCAGGAGGTCACTGACTGTAAAGATTGACAGTCGAGGGGATGAAGTATTGCCTTCAGACACACTTGGGCTGGAAAATGCAGAATTTTCTGATAAGGCATCTTCAGAGGTGGTACTGAATATAGTGGCCACAGGGGATCTGCGTGAGGTCTCCTCATCAGTCTTTAAGCCTTGGACCCCTTCTTCAGTTATCATGGTGGCACTGCGGCAGAATGGGCACACTATGAAGGTCATCAGCAAGCTGTGGCAAACCAGCTTCATTAGACAGTGCAGACACAGCGTGTGGCCACACTGCAAAGTTTTGGGTGCTCGTGACTGTAAAGTGGTCTTATAAGCTTCATAACATATAGGACATTCTCCCGGGCTGACTCCAATCTCGGCTTCTACAGATGGCATGTCCATGATGCCAGGGAGCCCTCAGAAATCTTATTGACCAGAATATAGATGCCAGTACATTTAATGGACGTCCCAATTGTTGCTTGTACTTGTTGACCCCTGTGCATCCACTACCATCACTTGTAAGATTTGCTTATGGGGGGGAACAACAGTACTGAATGTATTGGTTATCTGGCTGTCCCAAAAACCTTGGTCCCTTTTTCCTATTATTTAGCAAATCCTGGCAAAGTGCAGCAATTATTTTAAGCTTGGTATGTTAATATTGACTAGTTGACGTAGAGAATAACTTTGTCCCAAACCAAAAAGGGACAGGACAGCACAAGTTCTTAAATTGTTGATACAGGCTGAGTCTCAAAAAAATTTCAGGCTGAAAGTCAACCTCTGGACATTTTGCACATCCACTTTTTTCAGCACTTTTCCTAGAAATGCGTAGGAAATTAATTATTACACAGTCTGTGGAATCTGCAGGCGGATACAAAGCATTAACAAAACTTTTCTCCACGCCAAATGATCAATGTCCAGAACTCCATGCAAGAAATTTGGAGAAGGGTACAGATTTTCAAATGTTGGATCTCTTTCTGTTATCTGCAGTTTCTTCTTGATGTGTTGCAGCTCTGAGTAGTTCTTTCTTTAGAAGAGTCAACTGCTATGGAGTAACACACACAGAAGACCTGGCAATACCGTCAGCACCTCTGACCATCAGGCTGCAAGGGGTTCAGCTGAAAGGAAGCTTGACAGCATTGCAGGGATCCTTATGTCCAGCGTATTGTGGACTTCGAGTCCATGGTTAGAACATGGTCAGTGGATTTATCACTAACTAACATGTTTATGCTTTAGGGCCATAGCAATGTTAAAGGGAGTGGTGCCTGATGTCGGACTTTGTTCAAACTCCTGTCGCCTGATGTTGTCCTGGAGTTAGCTGGGAGCACAAGTTCAAGCCTGTTAGGTTAATATTGTTTATACTCTATGGAGCAGAGAAATCCTTTGCCCTAAAGGGGTCTTCCACCTTCAGACTCATTTAAAGTGCAACTTCTGCTTCTGTGTGTAAGTGCCCATTTATAATACTTTTTATTTCCAGCTTTATATACATTTAAAAGGAGGTATGTGTGTCACTACAGAATATGGGAGATGACTGTACTGAGCTAGTTTATAATGAAGAATGGCCAAACTGGTGCAGACCCCGCTTTTAGGCTTTCTTCGCTTTGGTGTAAGCAACCAACCCTTCTGAAAGTAGGCAGAGTCAGGGAAAATATGGGGGCTCTTCCCTGTATAGGCTAGGCACTGAGAATAGATTGGAATCCAGCTGTGAAAGGGACAGTGCTGTTTCATGCCTTATTCCAGAAAACTGAAGAAACCTCACTGCAGAAGAAGAGACACTTTTGTAACTATGCATTGTACAGCTCATTTGATAAATGCTGTGTATAACTTTCTGTTTTTTTTTTTTTCTATTTTACTTTTGATCATTTGCATATTTATTTGAAAAAGGAACTGCAGTCTGCTCACATAATTTGTATTAAAAACATCTTTGCCATTCTGAAGCTTCCCTCCAACCACATTGCATATTATTTTATATTTACACACACTGTGATTCTGTACATGCCAAATATGCTGCAGCAATCTCCCTCCACTAAGTCTGGCTGCAGCCATTTTAACTGTGGGCGGCTGAAGCTGTTGACTGTTCACTTCCTGGATTTACACACACACATATACATATTATATATATATATACATATATATACACAGCGGTACTTCATGTCTGATTGAAACATTTCTGACAACAGAAGGAGCTTAGCATAAGACACAAAATAAAGAGTATTTTCTTAAAGCCTCTTTTTATTCAGGGGCTGTCCAGTTCGATCAGCAGAGAATCCATAAACCAATTCCCCTGCTGTATTGGAGCAGAATGGGATGGATGCACTTTTTTTTTTTTATTATGACATATGTGCCTGTTTGTTTTTTTTTTAATTTTTTTCTAGCCTTTACATACCAAGCTTTTCAGACCCATGTTAGATATATGGGCAGCCAGATAAAAACAGACTTGGGTCTTTTTACATTCGACTACCTCAGATGCATCATGTTTAGGTCCAGAAAAATGGAAAAGGATACAGACCTTTTTCTTTCTGGACTTGGGTGGACATACATCTTTTAGGCCCCTTTTACATGGGTGGTAATCGGCTCCACCTGTCAGTTTTTCAGACTGACCTGATCGAAAGCTTCAAGTGAGCTTATGGGCAGGTGAATGTAAATGGACACCCCCTTTTATTTAGTAAGGCCAGCCATAGACTTTTCAAACCATGTATGGGCAGGCTGACTGTACCAAGTTGATCGATCAATCAACTTGGGTACAACCAGCCTGCCGGATTTTACTAACAATTATCGCTAGTGTCTGGTATAGCCGCTAGCAATAATTACAGTCAGTGGCTTGGTGGAGGGGTTCCCCTGTCAACACTGTCTGGTTCTGTGAAAGAAATTCACTCAGTGTATGGCCTGCCTAAGCCTGGCCATACAAAGTTTCAAATCTGGGCTGGTTCAACAGGAACCGGCCAAGATTCAAACAGTTAATGGGCAGGCTGAATGTACCAAGTTGATCGATTGATCAACTTAGGTACAACCAGCCGGCTGGATTCTCTAGCAATTATGGCTAGCGGCTACTATAGCCACTAGCGATAATCACTGTATGCTCCCAGAGGCAGACAATGGCCCGGCATGAGGGATTCCCATATCAAGACTGTGTGTTAATGGGGGAATCTAGCAAATTTCTTTCCTGCAATCCGTGGTTGCAGTAAAGAAATTTGCTCTGTGTATAGCTGGTGTTCTGCCGAAAACTCCAACAACTTTATTTCTGGTGAGTGTACACAATGAAAAATGGAAATTTTGACCATTTGGTGTTTTCGCAGAACAGGGGCAACCTTTACACTCTGGTAGATGCTATAATTAGTGGAGATTGTTAGTCCGCCCGCTAGACGTCAGCCATGTTTTTGCTTACTAACAATCTCCACTAATTATAGCATCTACCAGAGTGTAAAGGTTGCCCCTGTTCTGTAAAAACACCAAGTGGTCAAAATCTCCAATTATTCCTGGTGTACACTCACCGGAAATAACGTCGTTGGAGATCTCAGCAGAACACCTGCCTAAGTTCACAATCACTTATCTGGACACTAGCAGATTGCACTTTCACTCCTCCTTGGAGATAATAACTGTAGCACTGAGACCGGGGAAGCATGAAGACTCCTGCCTAGTGCTCAACTACAATTGTCCAACAGGACACGACATTAACTCTGCACAAAAACAATTCAAAGAACTTCAGTCATCCATGCAAAGGCACTTTATTTTATTACAAGAACAGGATGAAGTAGGGAGGGAGTGTCCCCATGCAATGGATCAGTGGTACAGCACACACAATATACAAATTTCAGGAAGCTGCATGAAGTATACAGCACCGTGCTGCACTCAAAACCTGTGGGTCACAGACACAATGTAAGAGTTAAAAAAATAAGTGCATTTGAAATGGACACATTAAAAGCAGTTTTGCCCAAAAAGGTATTTCTCAACTAATTTTGTTCTTGGAACAGCAGTGTAGTTATGGTAAGTCACCCATAATGCAATTCACCCTCTTGTTCATCATTACAACATGTTTGAGAAACCTCCAACAGTAAAGACTCCTGTCCAGTGCTGTGGCTTCTGTTGTCCTGCTCAAGGAAGCAGTACCAGGGCCATGTGTGATCTTCCCTGAATCTAACACCAAAATATGCCAATGGGGGCTCCTTATCCTGGATGACAGCCTGGGATGTCACAAACATCATCAGTCATGACCAGTTCCCCCTTAATACCTAGAGAAGGTTAAGTCCACTGTAAATTTATTTTTGTTGTCTGTGTCCCACTGGGGAGATTTCCCTTCACTTTCAGTCCTGAGTGGCAAAAGGAAACCAGTGGAAACTTCCCAATAAGGCTAGGTTCACACGTGCAGCTCTGCGAGCTAAGTTTTGCGTGGCCGTAGCAGCCCATTCATTTGAATTGGGGATGTCATGCCTCCTGAAATGCAGGGAACAGGTCCCTGCAGCATTTTAGAAATCGCAGGCTGCTTAGGAACTGCAAGTGTAGTGTGGTTCCCAGTGTGGGTGCGTTTTTCTGTGTGGGTGGCTGTGGGAGCCACCCGTACAGATGTGAATCTAGCCTAAAGGATTTTTCCTAACTTGCTCTAATGACAGCTCAAAATTTGGGGATTTTTAATCACTTTCTCTTGCTCTGACAATGGACCCCAGGACAAATGCAGAAGGTAAATCTCTGTCCAATAGGGAAGGGTTAAACCCTGGGCCAGGTCATGCTTCCTGGGTCCTGTTGAGATTTTAAATGCTGTCTGTGCACCTGTTCCTAATTTCCCCACACTTCCTCTTTTGTCTGACATTTATCACTTGGACAGGAAGTGAGGGTGACAGGAAGTGAGGGTGACAGGAAGTGAGGATCTCACCTGGACAGGAAGTGAGGGTGACAGGAAGTGAGAATATCACCTGGACAAGAAGTGAGGATATCACTAGATTTTTTCAACGCAAAATCGCTTCAAAAACTCCTCGGTGTGAATAGTGGCATCTTAAGAGCATTATAGGCCCTCGGGCAATGGAAGTGCACTGGGGCCCTGCCTACACAATTACCCATGACGATAAAAATGCAAATTATCGATAAGGTGATATTTATTGGTACAGCAGTGCCAGGCTAATGACAGCTTCCAAGTTGGGCGGCTGGGTCCGGTGAACACACACACGAACGGGAGTCAGGCTCGACTGTCCTGTGTGTGCCTGTTCCCATGGAGGTGGACAGGCAATCCTGCAGATGTGAACTCCCCCTCCACGGCCCAAGTGGCCTGACAGCAGCGCAGGATCGACAGGCGCTTGCCACCTGCTAAGTTCAGTGGTGGGATGCACACAGAAATCGGGACTAATGCCTGGCTGGGGGCTGGGCAGGTGGGGTCCCTGGACAACTGCCCAGCGTGTCCATTCGGTAAGATGGCCCTGGGTGTGAAAGCAGCCTAAGGCAGGATGGGTCTATATTAAGGCTGAAGTTAAACTGGGTGCTGCATGTGGGTTGTTCATTTTTACATTTGTTGCAATATATCATTATTTTATCAAAGTCCAGGATTAAAGGCAACATTTTAGGGAGCACTTTGCAGCCCACATCAGTCCCTCCAACTGGAGTAGGTTACCAATAAACCTACTGAAATATCTTTGAATTGTAGAAGGAAAACAAATCATCAGAGCCTCTAAAATAAATATGGTGAGAATGTTCAAATACAATAAAATCTGTAAAAGATGAGACTGTTAAATAACAAAATATCTGTAGCCTCAAAACTGCATGGGGAGTTATGCCAGCATGTGGCAGTGACTGGGTCTCTGTAAAGCCTTTCTAAAGAACTTGGACTAAAACATGAAAAGTCATCTGGAAATTCTGCAGGTGTGAGCTTCTTTACAAACTCCTTACTGCCCCCCCACTGGTATAATAAAGGATTTGGCAGTAAAAGGGTTACTGTGATTGACAATGCTGACATCTCTCTGCAAAACTTTCTACTCTCTGATTTGAAATAAGATTGAGACTGGAACTCCTGTCCTGCATCCCTGCTCCAGGTCAGTGACTCTTCGTGCTGAACAGAGGGTCACCATGGCAGCCAGAGGATCAGCATTTTCAGAAGTTCAGCAGTGGTTGCCCCAAAAAAAATGTCTCTCATCACAGGTTTCCTAAACCCGTACAATTCTAAGACAAACGTGCAGCTCCAAGACTGGATAGGCACTATTGACAGCCCCATAGCATTTGATTGGTGGGGCTTTGGGTCCATCCACAAGAGGAACTTCTACTTATTTTGTGACTACTGATGTATGATAGGCAAGGATAACCAACCATTTTTTATTCTTGGTTCAGACAGCTCAGCTTTGACATCTGGAGGCTAACAGCAGGACTGCTGTTGGAAATCACAAGGCTCCGTATAGCCTACCTGACAGGGACGCCCCCCCACCTTATTACGGTATTTTTCCAATTTTTAAAAACACTTTTCATTTTACAGATTTAAAAACTTTTTAAAATTCTTTTTTACATTTTTATTTACAATAATGTTGGGTGGGGGGGTCTTGGATGAAAATTCAGGGGACTAAACGATCTATATCTTATAAGGTTTTTTTTTACTAAAGATAGAGAGTGCAAAATTAGTCTCATTTCTGTATAGAAACCAATCAGCTACTAACCTCAGCTTGGTCAATTAAGTTTTGGCAATATAACCTGGAAGTTGATTGGTTTATCTGCAGAAGTGAGCCCGATTTTGCACGCTCCAGCTTTAGTAAATAAACCCCATAGTATAAACCATTTACTATGCTCAGTTATCAATAGACACAGGGGTGATCCATATTAATCACTCAGGGTGTCCAATTCAGAGAAGGAAGAGGTCTGTAAATTACATATTTACTGGCCCTTTCCCCCACTCTCCATCCACGGGAGAGGAAAGCCGGCAGCGCTGTGAGGGGGGGATTTCGATATGAACAGCACAAGGAGTGGGATCTGTGGGGTGGGACAAGAGGATAATTACAGAATGAGGCACTGTGTTTGTATCTCTCCTTCCTCTGAAAGCCGGCGGGAGGGAGAGGGGAAGAAACTTGCTTTCAGCTGCTGAAGGGAGAGACACAAACACAGTGCATCATTCTGTAATTGTCCCCTTGTCCCACCGCACTGATCCCCCCTATCGGCGTCCCTGGCTAACAGTCAGCATTTTCCAAATGTAATCAACTTTGTAGACGCCATGAAAGGTTGATTTCATGGCAACAGGATTATATCCATTTTACATACCACAAGCACGTAGTGGAGGCCTCCCACAGAGATTCTCTTGTTAACTTTCAACTTTTAGCATGTAACTGTTCCCATCATCCATTCCTGTACAAATAACCAGCCTGTCAATAATTTTCCTGGAGTCCGGGAAGAGACAGAGCAATGCTGAACTGCACTTTTCTGCCTTGTTAAAAAAAAAGCTGAAATAGATCATAGGAAAAACACAGCTCAGGGACCAGCTGGGGCGAAAACAGGCAAACCTGCTGCTCCCCCACTGGGTATCCATAACGCTACTGGCAGGGCAACCTTCCACCATCCAGACACTTCCAGAGGCAGATTGTGTAAGGTCATTCACCCCCTTGTAAACCCCCATAAATTCCTATAGACTGTCCACCATACTGTATGTAATGCAGCATTTGTGTCTCACCCCCTGGAGCGGGTGCTCTATAGAATTACTTTCCCAAACCTTGGAAAAATTCAATCTCAGCCTATTACAGCTGTGCTGGCAGTGGGAAGAGACCTTTTCTTGGTCCTACCCCATTCTAAATAAAAAGAGTTTTCAAGGAGAGAAGTGGAGAAAATCTGTTAAAGGGCGTTCCCAAAAAACTGTAAATCCTATACCTGTCACCTCCCAGGCTGCAATTTTACAAAACCAGGGAAAAACTTTTCATTTTCAAACCAGCACTGGAAAAATGTTAACTGGAATGGACTTGCTGCTGCTTCCTTGTGGTGTGGTGTGGTGGGTGACTTGTTCGGGAAAATTGGCTCAGTGGACAAAATGGCTGCTCTGGAAGCTCTACTACATACACAGGCAGAGGCCTAGAATGACAGCCTGCAGCAGCTGTGGGTCACTCTGCATCATCATACACTGAATAAATAAAACTACATTTATGTACACCAACATAAAAATAACATTATCAAGCAAAATAACTTTCTCACATCCCACTAAATATTCCTGCATACAAATAAACAGGGATATAGGTAAATTACTGCACTGGGTAACTTTGCTATTGGCCAGCAACCAGATTATTCATATTGCTCTTAAACAGCTTCCATTTGATTTTGACAATGGAACATAGAACCCTTAGGGGGAATATCGTTAAAGGTTCCATCCACACAAAATGAAAATAGACATAAATACCTACGGATTCCTTTACCAAAGACATAAATACATAAGGTTTCCTTTAACAATTTAGGAGCTAGCTGGGGTGTTAAACCGCCTGACAATTTCTGGCATCTGCTGCTATTAGTGAGATGGCCATGCTGAGTTCCCAGGTCCACAGATTATATACCCATTCTAAGGGGCTCCCACCATCCCTGCTGGGTTTTTATTTATATTAAATTAAGGAGAATGTAACAGGAGGCTCTGGAGCACAATGATGGGCAAGAATACACAAAACTCCCAGGTAGACAGGAAGAGAGTTGGGAATTTTGCTGGGGGGATCTCACTGATGGAGTGTCCAAGACCATAAAAAAAAGCCAGGGATCTAACTCAGTCCATCAAGCTCCACCAGAAACGAAAATATCACATTCACGAGTCTTGACACACAAGAGACTCAGCACAGCATAAGTGCAATCAAAGTGGACACACACAGTGTTGTGATACAGCAGACCTCCACGGGGGTAAGCATAGAGTAAAAATTAACGGACATATTATGAATGGACTGATGGTTGTACGCAGTACTGGTCTATAGCGTATATAATTCACAGAGTAAGCAGGAAATATCACAGACAAATACTCAGCAGCTTTAATTTTTCCAAGTCTTGCTCCTTCATGGCTTTCATATCCAGCAGCCGTGGCTTCCTCACCCTTCCAAGGCTTCTTTTAGGTGCTGTGGTAGATCCTGATGCGCTGGGCAATATCGCTTCGGCACAGTGGGCAGGCATGGAGGGCATCTCCACAGTTGGTGCAGCAACAAACATGACCGCAGGGAATGAATATTGACTGGGCCTGAAACAGGAACATCACTCATGGTTACAACAGATGCATTAGCATTTAAAGTTTTACTAAACCCAGGAGCCTGCATTTACTATATCTGGTCTCCCACAGTACACAGAACATGGAAATGCAATAATTTCAGTAAATATAAACTGCTAAATACTTTTTCTCATACTTTTTATAGCAGTCTTGTGACTTCTATCAGTGTCCCCCAACCCTCTGTTTGGACAGTGCTGATTGGCCCTGTGCTGATCACATGCACCCTCCCAAGAAAAAAAAAAAAATACTCTAGCAACACACACCAAGCTGAGCATGTGCAGAGTGGCTCCACTAACTCTGCCTTATCCAGAGATGTTTTGGGGACTTTGCACGAAGGGGGGGGGGGGGGGGTGAATCTGTGCATACAGGATCAAACAGCCTTTTTACACAATGCAGAGGATTAACCACTTAGGTTCCACAGTGAGTACAACAAGCATGCTTTACTGCATATACAGACAAATTTTACAGGTGGGTTTAGTAACACTTTAGGGAAAAATTTTGTGGATGTGGTCCTTGTACAGTTTATTGATTCTTTTAGGCTTATTTAAAACCCAATTCTATTTAAAGCATTTTTTTAATATTGTGCATAAGCTAGAGAAAGGTTAAACCTTAGTCACATTTTAAATGCTGCCTGTGTCTGTCCCTTCACAGGATTATGAGTCACAGCACAAACCCGAGATTCAACTGGTAAAACATTTTACTAATCGGACCTCCACGAAAATTTAATTCAATACCTCTGCTCTATAGCTTGCAGAATGGCTCATGAAAAGCAGAGCAGAGAGGGCAGACAATTTATTCTGGGAGCTAAGTTTTTGGGGTTTCAAATTTGTGTACATGTACCTAGAAACTAGAGCCATGGGAATATTGTAAAGGGTTTTTTCTCCATGGTTGAAGTTTGCTCTCTGTAGAGAGTTAGAGGCATGTCATGTCCCAGATACAAATAGTAAACAGTGGGGGTCTTCCTAGAAAGCACATGTACTCTAACAAACAAATTGCTGTACAGGAGGAGAGTGAGAACAGTAGACGGTGAGATTGTTTCACAGAAGGGCTCAGACAGACTTACCTGTATTCTTTTTTTTCCCACTTATGTACTGATACAATTGTTGTATGTGGCTTGTACTTTACATTGACATGCACTATCGCAGTGATGGCGAACCTTGGCACCCCAGATGTGTTGGAACTACATTTCCCATGATGCTCAACTACACTGCAGAGTGTATGAGCATCATAGGAAACGTAGTTCCAAAACAACTGGAGTGCCAAAGTTTGCCATCACTGCATTATCTGCAGTATCAGTAAGGTCAGTATCAGTGAGTGGGAGGCAGGTTTCAAGAGGACCTATCACAGGGACGTTTTCACAAACAAAAACTTTATGGTTCTTCTGCTGCAGTAATATCATTTCTAAATGCTGTTCTGTATATTCAGGACCTACCTCTCGCTCCATGCAGACCACACACTCCGAGTTGCTGTTTGCCACATCAGGTAAGAGGTCAGGGGGCGCTGTTGGGCTCAGATCGCTAGCAGCTGGACTGCTGGGCTCTGGCTGACTAGGTGTCAGTTTGTCTAAAGAAAGTAACCACAAATATGGGTATATCAGAACAAAGTCAGACAGTTAAACATAAAATGTGGATTTACTTTGAAGAGAACCTTTGCAGTGCAAAGTAAAAGGTTCCTTTAGCACACACGTAGCTTTCCTTTGGTCCCCTGCCACTCCATTCAGCTGCCAGAAGTGAAATTCCCAGCATATATTACTATGAGTAAGCAGGTGACTCAAACCCTCCCTTTCACATCTTTTTCAGCTATAAAAGCGATCCACCTGAGAACACACAAAGATCTGAACAACGACCAGCTATAAAAGTGATCCACTGGAGAATATACAATGGTCTGAACAACGATCAGCTATAAAAGTGATCGACTAAATAAGAGACAAATCTATGATGTGAGCCTGCCAGATGACAGCTATATTTTATATACTGTATATAAATTGTCTCTGGTAAACTGCTTTAACCATATTCAGCAAAGACTTGCAATACAGGCTCAGTTTTGCCCCATAATTACATTGTTTTATGTTTACTGGAAAAAAGGCATTACCCTTTCTGTGTCTGTGAATCTCCTTGGCTCGTTCAATGATGGATATCTGCAGGCCAACTTCCTCCACTCCGATCTACAATAACAGAGAAAGTATGGTGTATTTATTTACATGTTATCTTTAATATTTGAAAGATTTATATTTATATACAGCGGTAGGAAAAAGTGGGATTTTTGACTTACCGTAAAATCAATTTCTCTGATGTTCATTAACGGACACAGCTCCTGGTCTTTTTGACCATTGGATTATACTGCCCCCTACAGGAGTAGGACTGTAGGCAGAGAAAAAAATTTGACTACGCCTATGCCAGGAGGTATACTCCCTCTCTCTGCTATGGGTACTCAGTTTTGTTACAAGCAGTGTCAGAAGTAATACAACCCCACAGAGGGGTGGGTGCTGTGTCTGTCAATGAACATCAGAGAAAATTGATTTTAGGGAAATTCAAAAATCCCATTTTCTCTTTCGTTCATTGACGGACACAGCTTCTGATCTTCTTGGTCATTGGGACGTCCCAAAGCAGTTTCAAACGTGAGGGGTGGGAACAGAAAGAAAAAAATTCCAAGGCCAAACTGTAGCCAACCAGGTAACAGGAGCTCAACTAAAACAATTGGAGCACACCTGAAAAACAATACACCCCCAAAGAGGGAACAAGCCCCCTAAACAGCAGCCTGTAAAACCTTGCGGCCAAAAGAGACATCCGTAGATGCCAACAGATCTACTTTATAAAATTTTGTGAAAGTGTGCACCAACAACCAAGTAGCCACCTTGCACACCTGCGTTATTGACACCCAATTACGAAAGGCCAAAAAAGCACTGAGCGCCCGCGTACAGTGCGCCTTCACAGGGAAAGGAGGAACCTGACCCTTAATCGAATAGGCCTGAGTCACCGTTTGTGTGATCCATCTAAATATGGTCGCAGAAGAAGCAGATTGTCCTTTTTGAGGCTCATCTGTTAGCACAAATAGTGAGTTTGACTTTCAAAAAGACTCTGTAGCTGCCAGGTACACCCGAATAGCCCGAACCAAATCCAGGGAATGCAACGCAATTTCCTTAGGATGTTTTGGCATGGGACACAGGGAAGGAAACACAATGTCCTCTTTTAGATGGAAATCAGAGACCACCTTTGGAAGAAACAACGAACAGGGGCGCAGAACCACCTTATCTTTGTGGAACACCAAATAAGAAGAGTGACAAGACAACACCGCCAACTCCGACACCCTGCATGCAGAGGTGAAAGCCACCAAAAAAGCCACCTTCTGGGATAGCGTAAGCAGGGGAATCTCCCGAATATTTTCAAAGGGAGTCTTCTGTAGAGCTGAAAGCACCAAGCTGAGATCCCAAGGCAGTAGTAGGGACCACACTGGTGGAGTCAAATGTCAAAACCCTCAATGAAAGTACGCACCAGGGGGTGCGTGGCCAAGGGTCGTTGAAAGAAGACAACCAAGGCGACACCTGACCCTTAATTGTACTCAAGGCCAATTTCGGCTCAACCCCCCCCCCCCCCATTGAAGGAAGGTCAAGACCCGAGCCACCGAAAAAGAGTGAGGGTGAACACCAAGCGACTCACACCACGAAATGTACCGCTTTCTACAATGGTAGATCTTCCTAGCCTTCAGTAATGTGGAAATCACCGACTCAGCACCTGGCTTTCAACAGCCAAGCCATCAAAGCCAGGGACTATAAAGTAGGATGGGACAGCAGATCCTCCCTGAGAGGTACTCTCCAAGGGGCGTCAGCGACCAGCCGCACCAGGTCGGCGTACCAAGACCAGCGAGGCCAATCCAGGGCCACTAGAATGACCGGAATTCTTTCTGCCTCGATCCTGCACAAGAGTCTCGGCAGAAGTTTGAAAGGAGGGAAGGCATAAATCAGACGATACTGGTCCCAGGGGGCCACCAGCATGTCTTTGGTATCCGCTAGCGGATCCTGTGACCGGCCCACAAACTTGTGCACCTTCCTGTTGAGCTGAGACGCCAACAGATTCACCTCGGGGTGCCCCACCTGAGGCACAGCTGATGAAACACCTCAGGATAAAGGGACCACTTCCCTTGGTCCAACGCCTGCTGACTGAGATAATCTGCCTGCCAATTTTTCCACTCCTGGGATGTGTATGGCGGAGAGGGTCAGAACTAAACGTTCTGCCCACCGAAGAATGCTGGCTACCTCCAGAGCTGTCAATACACTCCTTGTTCCATCCTGGTGATTGACATAAGCCACGGCCGTGGCACTGTCTGATTGGATTCGCACCGTATACCCCTGAAGGTGATCCGTCCAGTGATTCAGACACAGCCTGATTGCTGGGAGTTCTAGGACACTGATTGGGAGTCTGGACTCTTCCAGTGTCTAAACTCTCTGGGCAGAGTTCCGACCCAGGACACCTCCCCACCCGGACAGACTGGCATCCTTGGTGACCACTGTCCAATACAGGGGGAGAAAAGATTTTCCCTGGCGAAGAACTGGAGAGCCAAGCCACCAGATCAGAGACCCTTTTGTTTTTCGGCTCAGCCGGATTTGATTGTCCAGAGACTTCAGACACTTGTCCCATTTGGCCAAGATCTCCCTTTGCAGGGACCTCGTATGGAACTGTGCAAATGCAACTGCCACAAAGGTAGAAATCATCAGGCCCAGCACGCTCATGCAAGTCCGGAGGGACAACCACCTGCTGGACAGCAAGAGAGGAATCGCAGCATGCAACTTCTGGAGTTTGTCCAGAGGCTAAAGCAGAGTCAAGAGTCAGACCCAGATAGTCCAGTTTTGTGGAAGGAACCAGAGCAGACTTCTGAAAATCCAGAAGCCAGCCAAACTCCCTCAGAGTCCGTATAGTGATTTCCACATTGTCCATCAGAGCAGTAGGAGACTCTGCTCGTAAAAGAAGGTCATCCAGGTAGACCAGCACTGTGATTCCTCACTGACATAATGGCAGCACCAGAACCAACACCTTTGTGAAGACCCGATTCGCAGAGGTGAGACCAAAGGGGAACGCCACAAACTGATAATGCTCCTCTCCCATGGCAAAGAGGAGGAAGCGTTGGTGACAGACACATATTGGAATGTGTAAGTAAGCGTCCTTGATTTCGATAAAGGCAAGGAAATCCCCCTGATGCAAGGATGCCACCACCATGCAAACAGACTCCATTCTGAACTTCTGTACCCACACAAAGCAGTTCAGGGCCTTGAGATCTTGCACCACCCCGAAGAGGGCTTGCAGTCGGCCCAGGGACAGACGCACATTGGAAGGAAAGCACCTCTCCGGAGGGCAAGAACGTAACTCGATCTTGTAGCCGGACCGTACTTGTCTTGCACCAAGGAGGTCCACGGGTCTGGAAACCAGCGAAGACGTCCCCCACCCCAGGCAAAAGTAAGGGCACACTTTCATGCAAAGGGAACCTTGTCTGCGTGTTTGGAGAAACCCGCTTTTGACTTGCCAGACCGAGTTCAGCCGACCCTGAGGGATGGAAAAAACTTCCTGTGAGCCAAGAAGGACGGGCCACATGTGCGACGAGGTTCCTTACCCTTACTAGCCTTCCTAGAAAGGTGCTCTTCCCCCGTGAGACTCTTAATGATGTCATCCGGGGTAGCTCCAAACAGGCAATCTCCTTGAAAAGGAAGATCAGTTAAGGCTTTTTTTTTTTTTTTTTTTTTTTTTTTTAGAGATCTTGTCCGCAGACCAACATTTGAGCCAAAACATTTGAACAAAACAAAACAAAAACATTTGAACAAAAAATAGGCATGAAGTCCTTTTTAAAAAAAGAACAAAAATACAAAAACCCAAAAAGAACAAAAACAGCCAACAACCAGAATCATAATGCGATATACCAATGAACATCACAGGATACAAAACATCTTGAAGAAACACTGGTCCATCTTAACCGAAGATCCAAATCTAAAAAACCTAGTTCCAGAAAACCCTCCAATAACATTCAGGAAGTCAGGCTCTATAAAAGAAAAAAACTCGTACATAGCAAGTATAAAGAAGGTGCAAGAAAGGACCCGTGCAAGGACAAGGGAACCTTCCCTTGTGGAAGCTGTGCACAATGTCGGGTAATCGTAAGATGCACTTCAAAAATACTACCTAACGGTGAACTCTTTAAACCGAAACATTTTGCAAATTGCAAGACGAGGGGTGTAGTTTATCTCATGCAGTGTGAGTGTGGATCCTTCTATGTAGGAAAAACTAAAACAAGAGTTTGGAACAAGAATCAATAAACATATGAACAGCATGGAAATTGGCAACTACTACCTCCCCTTGGGAAGACATGTAGCATCCATTCACAAATACAAAATGCCAAGAGTTACTTTCATGGCCCTAGACAGGATTCATGTCCCAAAAAGAGGTGGCGATTAGAACAAGATGCTGCTCCAACTTGAAATGAGATGGATAAAACATTTAAAAGCCACCACTTTTCCAGGTTTAAACGAAACAGAAAGTTTTCATCCCTTTCTGCAAGGATTCACTTCCGGGAAAACGGATTAGACGAAAACACCAATTATCTACCCCATTACTATATAAAAAACTCATGGGACTTCAAGATCCAAACTACTATCCTCACCGAAAAAAGAGAATATACCTTTCTAGAAATCATGGCACCCACCCCCTTTAATCCAACACCCCTACAAATTTGAAAAACCTCCAATTCCTCTGCACAAATAAAAAAACCCCATTTGGGTAGCAATATTCTATAATGAGATGCTAACCCAATTCCAATAAATGTCCATCGCACAAACCAAGTCCCCCCCAAAGAACTAAAAACATCAATATACCACAATGTGATGTAACCCCACTCTACCCCTGTCTGCATGCTCCCATGACAGATTTTGTGTCTCTTTGTCATTTCTGACTTTGCAAATATTACTGCTGTAAAAACTTATTTTAAATGCAAAAACATTTATTTTGTTTTTTCAAGAAAGTTTGTTTGTGTTTATATATCTTATATCTCTGTACAAATGCCAATCCCTCTGCATGGAAAATAAGCCTCCCTCAGACATATCCTTGTATTCCTGCACCCGGAACACAAAGCCCCAGCAGCAACCAAAC
The DNA here is from genome assembly GCF_965119305.1 of Pelophylax lessonae. NCBI lineage: Eukaryota > Metazoa > Chordata > Amphibia > Anura > Ranidae > Pelophylax > Pelophylax lessonae. The sequence continues at coordinate 201,317,631 of NC_138774.1, forward strand.
TGGGGCATTTTGGAGTAAAGGAGGACACTCTCCATCTTTTTTCCTCCCCCTGGGTCCCTTTTAGGCATCCAGCTCCTTAAACTGTGTCGGCGGCGCTACATACACTCACGGCCGTCAATCTCTGCCTAGATGCGCGCGCAACACACATCGCGCATGCGTAGTGAGGTAAGAGATACGTGACGGCCGCAACAACAAAGATCCCGATGCGCAGTACTGCGCATGCGCGGAGGGTATATAATGCCGGGAAACGAAGCAGTACGCCAGTCCCTTCCAGGAGAAGGAGACGTGCAGACCTGCAGATGCGCTGCTGTAACCAGTAACCAAACCAAGCTGTCTATGTAAGTCTTTCTCCCTTTGATTTGAACACCACAAACAGAATTCCTTAATACACTTTTAAAGGAACATTTACTTCTGATTGAATGGTTTCCACATATATAAAATATTTTTTCTCTCTATAGTATACACTTTATGGTATCAATGACAGTGTTTGAAAAAAACTTTTGACCAGAAATACGAAAACTCATAGAAGCACTCCAAACTGCTTCCTTTCAGTTTGTAAAAACTATATAAATACAAAGAAAAATAGATACCATTTTGAACCTCAATTTTTAACCACTATATTACTCTTAGAAGCAGCCACTCTAGTTCCTGTCGCAGGAAACAGGATAGGAGGAAAAAGGTCTCCATGCGCGGAAAGGCAAATAAGAAAATGTAAGTTTTTCTATGTAAACACCACCCCAACGGAAATATTGCTTTCCTTGGAAGAGTAGGTGTATTAAAATAATTCTTCTTTGTTACAACTACAGATACGGTGATATCCTTGACAAAGGCTGCCAAGCCGAAATGCGTCGGATATTGCGGATGTTCTCTCTGTCCCAATAACTTGTAATCAAGTCCGGTGAACAGAGAAATACATTCATACAAATCACCAAAGTCACTATTTTCACTGTAAAATTCAACTCTTTACCACCTCTTCACACTACAGGGCCTATAGCCCTACACACAGATGTGTACTGTTTTAAATGTACAATAAATTGTTTTATTCAATATAAAACTACTTCAAATCTTTGCATAAAAAATCCCAAACTCCTTCCTGGCTTGAGGCACCAGAAACTCTCTTTATTAACCTACCAGGGATGTTGGCAAAACACATAATTAAGGCATTTAGAGAACCCTAAAAACCTATACAGTTTCAGCAGACACAGGAGGCATTCTCCCACTGACAGAATCCTAGATCCCCATTTCCTCCACATACTGTAAGCTTTTCAGACTTTTAGCATTTCTTTCCTTTATGAGGCTGCTAAACTACTAAAATTAATCACATGTAAATTTTAAAGCATTATTATCTGGAGTTTGACTTCAATTTGTTAGTGCATTAACCACTCACCGCCCATTGGACATCCTGGACTTTGAGTGGTGATAGCTTCTCTGCTTCCCTGTACAGTAAAAACAATCATAGCGGCTGTTCAGCCACTTGATTGTTTACACAGTTGAGGGGAGGGGGGCAAGTGCTTCTATCAGCTCGCCCGTGTGATCGGTGAGCCAAAGAATGAATCCGCCGCCACCGGGAGTTTACCATAGAGCTGACCGAGAACCAGATGAACCCCAACCAGCTCTATGACTCTCGGAGGCCAGGCGCGACGTTAGGGCATCATTTCCGGCACCGTCAGATGTAAACACTGCCGTGTGTTCGGCTGGAAAGCCTGAGGTCCTTTTTTTATTTTTTTATTTCAGGCTTTCCAGCCTAGAAGTGAGATGTGGGGTCTGATAGACCCCAGACCTCTCTGTAAAGAGGACCTGTCATGCCCTATTCCTATTACAAGAGATGTTTACATTCCTTGTAATAGGAATAAAAGTGATCAAGTAAAAAATTTAAAGATAAAGTGTAAAAAATAAAAATAAAACAAACACTGAAGAAAAACAAAATTTAAAGCTGCCCCACCCCCGCGTGCTCGCTCGCAGAAGCAAACACATACGTACATCTTGTCTGTATATGTAAACAGCGTTCAAACCACACATGTGAGTTATCGCTGCAATCGTTAGAGCAAGAGCAATAATTCTAGCATAAGACCGCCTCTAACTCTAAAAAAGTAGCCTGTAAAGATTTGTAAAGCATAGACTAAGGGGATTTTTAAGCACTGAAGTTTGGCGCCATTCCACGAGTGTGCGCAATTTTAAAGCGTGACATGTTAGGTATCTATTTACTTGGCGTAACATTATCTTTCACAATATACAAAACAATTGTGCTAACTTTGTTTATTTTTTTTTTTTAATTCATGAAAGTTTTTTTTTTTTTTTTTACAAAATCACGTTTCAAAAATTGCTGCGCAAATACCATGTGACATAAAAAGTTGCAACAATCTCCATTTTATTCCCTAGGGTCTCTGCTAAAAAAAACATATATAATGTTTAGGGGTTCTGAGTAATTTTCTAGAAAAAAAAAGTTATGATTTTTACATATAGGAGAGGAGTGCCAGAATTGGCTTAGGCTGGAAGTGGTTAAATCTGTTAGTACACTTAACGCTCCCCTCCACCCAGACTGACAATGTTGCTGTCCAAATCTGCTCCCTGTGCTCCAGTGTTAATTTTTACATCAAATTTCGATTTAACCACCCAATCCAATTCAAGTACAAAGAGATCTTTTAAGTGGCAAGAACAGAGGTACTGTGGCCAGAACTTCTTTGGGAAGATTTCCCTTCGCTTTCTGTCCTGAAGAGATTGGTCACCAGAATAGAACATTAAGTCACAGCAATAAAAAAAGATGGAGGTTCTAAACTTTCTATACTCTACACCAGGGCTCTCCAAACCTTCTAAACAAAGGGTCAGTTTACTGTCCTTCAGACTTTAGGGGAGCCGGCCAGTAGGAGTAGAAAATGGTATTGTGTCAGTGGGAGAAATAGTGGTTCATTGTTGATAGAAGTGGGAGAAAAAAAGCCCCATCATTGGCGTCAGTGGAAGAAATACTACCCATCATTGGTGTCAGTGGGAGTAAACAATGCCCAATCATTAGTTTTAGTTGGAGGAATAGTAGCTTATTGTTGGTATGAGTGGGAGGAATGGTGCCCCATCATTGATGTCAGGTGGAGGGAAACTGTCCCAGGGGCTGGATAAATACAGGTAAAGGGCTGCCTCTGGCCCCTGGGCCCGAGGCAGCCTCACAGTTTGGAGACCACTGCTCAACATCAATCCAAAAAAAGGAAAAAAAAGTCTAGCTAGAGTTTAACTTCATTATCAATAGAGATGTCAGATAGAATCTGTGCTCTTAAATGTCCTTTACCTTCTTAAGGTCAGAAGGAACCATCTTCTCCAACATTTCCAAGGAGAAACGATGATGAGCAAATATAGGAAGATACTTCTCTGCAGAAAGGTCTCTCAGAAGATTCACCAGTTCCTCTTCAAGTCCTTCCTCCTGTAAAACAACCACAAGCATCTAGAGCAGTGTTTTTCTTGTTTGTTTTTTTTCTGTTCAACCATTGGGTTGAACAAAAAAAAAAATACCCTCAGATATCCCTACGTCAACCCAAGCCATATTGATGCAGGGATGCATTTCTGACAGTGGGGACCCCCCCCCCCCTTCAACCATAATATACAGATAAACACTGCAACCATTGGCTGCATGCACTGATCGAATGCAAGTTTTCCAGCATGACCGGTCATTAACCACTTAAGCCCCGGAAGATTTTACCCCCTTCCTGACCAGGGGGTATTTTGCGATTCGGCACTGCGTGACTTTAACGGACAATTGCGCGGTCGTGCGACGCTGTACCTAAACGAATTTGACGTCCTTTTTTTCCCACAAACAGAGCTTTCTTTTGGTGGTATTTGATCACCTGTGCGATTTTTTGATCACGCGCTATAAACAAAAAAAGAGCGTCAATTTTGCAAAAATAACAATATTTTTCACATTTTTTATATGAAATTCCCAAAAAAAAAAAAAAAAGTAAAAATCAAAATTTTTTAACATTTTCGGCCAATTTGTTTTATGCTACATATGTTTGGTAAAAAAAAAAATAATTCGCAAAAAGCGTATTTTGATTGGTTTGCGCAAAAGTTATCGCGTTTACTAACAAAGGGAAAGATTTTTGTCATTTTTGTTGTTTTTTTTTTTTAACGCGTAATGGCGGCGATCTGCGATTTTTTTTGCGGTACTGCGACATTGCGGCGGACAGATCGGACCCTTGACTGATATTTTTGACACTTTTGGGGTTACCAGTGACATTTCTACAGTAATCAGTGCTATATATATATGCACTGTTACTGTAAAAATACACTGGCAGTGAAGGGGTTAACTTTATTTGAGAGGGAGGGGCTGTGTGTGTCCCTAGGGGCGTGATTCTAACTGTGATTGGCTGTGGCTTCAGCTGTATGAACGGTGATCAACGGTTCTACATAGTAGAACCGTATGATCATCTCTCATACACAGGGGAGAATGACAGGCAGCTTGTTTACACAAGCTGCCTGCCTTTCTCCCTCTCCCCCGACGATCGCAGAGTGACCGGCGGACATCGGGTCCGCTGGTCACACGCGTGGGGGGGGGGGCGCGCGCTCGCTCCCCAGACCCTCCCGGGCTAGTGACGTACCGATACGTCACTCTGCCTGTGAGGGGCTGACCGCCGCAGTATATAGTCGTGCGGCGGACGGCAAGTGGTTAAACTGGCTTCTGCTGAACAGACCAGGGTACACACATATCAAACGTCGTCTGGTTCACTCTAAACTGGACGATTTTCTGTACATGTATACTCAGCTTTAGTTTCAAAGCTTACTGAAAAATATGCAATCAGTATAAAAAGACAACCTACCTGGAGCCGGAGGGACAGAGGCTTCTGGTTCAATAACCGTTGATATTGAATCAACCAGTAGTTCTCTTGCTTGGCTTCACTCTTTGCATCCAACTCCAACTAAGTGAAGGCATAAACAGATTTCAAAATTGGAAAGTCACATGAAACATTAAAAAGCAAAAGTCTAGCTTTCCTATGTCCTCCTACCCCAGCCCTCCCTCCTCCACTTAAAAAAAAAGTGGTTTCCAAGGGTCCTCTGGCCAGTCTGATGGCATTACAGGTCATTCCTCGTATACTGCAGTGGAAATCCTTACTGCTGCATTGAAATGTGCTTAAGTAATAACGTGTAAGAGCCATTTATGTAGTACAGTTCACCCCATGTTGCTTTTCTAATACCACCCCATAGGGTGGGTACAGGATAGCATGGGCTGAGAAGAAGTAGGTTGCATGACGCTGGCCATTCATTCAACCTGGAAGGCTGAGGAAATTGAGTGGTGGAAAAGAAGTGCTGCAGAGATCAGCTCCAGATAGAATGTACATATTGCAGCAAAAGCTTTTTTTCTTTTCTTTATTTTTTTTTAATTGGCAAATTATTTGTTTATTTCTTTTTAACTGTAGTTCACAACTTAAAGTGTTTGTAAAGCTTGAATTTAGAAAAACAGCAAACATGTCATAATTACCTGCTCTGTGTTTTGCACCACAGAGCAGTTTGGATCCTCCTCTTCTCCTGTCCCCTGCTGGTAGTTCTGGCTCCCCCCCCCCCCCAACCCAGTGCCCCTTTCGGAAGCTGCCACTTGTGCATTCTTGATCCCCAATTACGCTGTTTGCATCTATTCAGACAGACAGCCCTGCTCGGCCTTGACCCTGCTGACAGGTTTTTGATGGTCAATGGCTCCCACTGCTCTCAGCCAAACCTGTCAGAGTTGGGAGAGGGGAGAGGAGCTGCTGCAGATGTTCACAGCGCTGGACCGAGATCACATTCAGGTGTGAATTTAGCTGGGCTGGGGGGCACTATTAAAAGGTATTTTACCCTAATGCAGAGAATGCATTAAGGTAAAAAAAAAAAAAAAACTTTTACCTTTAGAACCACTTCAACAAGCTGGGCTGCATGATATAGCATAATAATACTATAAAGGGCTGCAGTTATGCAGTTATACAAAAAACGCTATGATCAGAATACAAAAAATACATAAACAGAAAAAGATTCTAGGAAACATCACATTTTCACAATGAATTATAATGTGCTGGGGATTATTCAAACTTGCACAAGTTCAACACTAATAATAATGCTGGAGAAAATTTCAAGACACTCATGTGTAGGATTATAGATTGAGATACAGTCTCACCTATACAAAAAGGTCAGTACATTTTATGGGACCTCTTTAAATTGGTATTAAACCCTAAATCAAAAATGTAATATATTGCAGCTTAACAATCAGATGTGGTGGCTGCATTAGTTTCCTTTAGTTTTTTAGGTGCGTTTTTTCCCTCAGTTTTCTCCTGCTGATCTAGCAAGTAACACACCTCCTGTATTAGTGTGCCTCCACTCTGGATGAAAGGGACACACTCGGCAACACTGGACAGCAGCACTGTCAGTCCGAAGGGAGTGTACAATTTATTAACAGATTTAAATACACTAACAAATTGAAGCCAATCTGAAGGGAGTGTATGAACCACTTCGCGCAAACAGATGTTTATGGCGCCAATTTCAAAAAAGTGCAAGTATTTAAAAATGCAGATTTCGGCGTTTTGAATACTTTGAATTGCAGTGAAGGGGTCTGGGGTCTTTTAGACCCCAGATCCCTCCATAAAGAGGACCTGTCACTGCCTATTACTGCCACGAGTTATGTTTACATTCCTTGTGACAGCAATAAAAGTGTTCAGATTTATTTTTTTAAAAAAACAGTGTTAAAAATAAAAAATAAAATAAAAAAAATAGTAAAAAATTATTTTTAAAGCGCCCCCTGTCCTCGTGCACGAAAGCAAATGCATACGCAAGTCGCGTTCTGTAACTCTAAACTGGTAATCGTTAAAAGGTTTTAAAGCGTTGCCTATGGAGATTTTTAAGTACCGTAGTTTGTTGCCATTCCATGAGTTTGCGCAATTTTAAAACATAACTTGTTAGTATCTATTTACTCGGCGTGACGACATTTTTCACAATATACAAAAAAAAAATTGGGCAAACTTTACGGTTTAGTTTTTTTTTTTGATATTCGGTGAAATGTATTTTTTCCAAAAAATTGCGTTTGAAAGGCCGCTGCGTAAATACCGGGTGACAAAAAATACTGCAACGACCGCCATTTTATTCTCCAGAGTCTTTGCTTAAAAAAAAAAAAAAATTATATATAATGTTTGTGGGTTCTAAGTGATTTTCTAGCAAAAAATACTGATTTTAACTTGTAACCAACATGCCAGAAATAGGCCTGGTTCTTACGTGATTAACAGATTTAAATACACTAATAAACTGAAGCCAAACTCCAGCTAATACTTCATAAGCAGTTACTGCAGTGTTTTTTTTTGGGGGGGGGGTGATAAAAGTTTTACATAAATAAAAGCTTATCTTTTTTTTGCGGCCCTGTCAGTTTCAAATGGTTTGTCTAATCCATATAACTGCTACATCTGCAGTATCATGTTTGTTTGTTTTTTTTTGGAAAGAAAGCCTAAAAAAGAAACCTTAGCCACTTCATCTAAGAATTAGCAAAGCATTTTTTTTTCTGCATCAATTGCTTTAGGGTTTAATACTGCTTTACATTAAACACAACCAAGTAGGAACAGAGCAAGAAATGTTAGTATTGTGGAGTTTTTGAGGTGCAAGCTTTTGAGTTGTCATCTTTATCCATTATTTACTCCCTATTCACGGACCTAGAAAAATCATGCATACAGTCAAATGACAGGGCACCTTAGGAGATGCTGTGGTCTACGTGGCGCTATGCTCAACAAAAAATGAAGGTGTAAAGAGTCATTCAACTCTGTGATCTTTTTATACAAGGCAGTAGCGTCTGTGTGCCACAAATCCACAAAAGCATCCTCCACATTACTATCCTGACAGCCTCCCTTTAAATTATATTAAAAATGTATACTATGTAGATCTGCAATCTATACATACTTTTCTTTTCTAAGTGATAGATTTTCCCCACGTTCCCCTTCTGCCTTTTATTTACATTTATTTTTTGTAGGAAGGCTTTATATTTTGTAAATAACCCACAAGTAGGTTTTTCAGTAATGTTTATTCCTCTGGGGTGTGTAAACCATGTGACCACCACACCTTTATTACCCATCTATCCCTTCTCAAGTAAAGCATTGCTTCTTGACCGGTCACTGGGCCCATGCACTTTGGGTAGTTACAGACTTGAAGCAAATGGGAATTTTTTCCAGAGTAAAAAAAAAAGGCACGTGCACCATGGCCCATGACACACCATAAAATAAAAGCTAGGTGGATCCTAATAAAGTCTTAGAAAAATAAAAAAAATTGGATGCTGGAAAATAGGGTTAAATAGAGTCAAATTAGGAATTTTGACTTCCCTTTAAATTCCATATCTTGGAGTACAGAACAGGACACAGGACTTGTATTCATAGACCATGGATTATATGCAGGCTACCTTTAGGTGAGTGGACAAAAAAACCTACTAGGGCTGTCCCTAGTGCACACAAAAACTCCACCCACTCTGAAAGAATTCCGTTTTTTTTTTTTTAACAAACAATAAGGAGAAATCAAGACGGAGAGGAGAAGCCTGTGTCCGGTACCGTACACCACATCCGGTGTTCCCCACCTTTGACAGAGCATTAAGACAATCTTGGGGGTGGCGAACCATTCCCTTGAGTCCAGGTGTTGGCAACTCAGGAAGTCTACTTGATAATTTCCACTCCCAGTATGTAGATGGCTTAAAAAGTTGGAACATTGCTCGTCCGCATAGGAAAGATTTAAGCCTGACTTTTGGTTTCCTCGTGATAGTTTATGTAGGCCATAGCCTTAGCGTTGTCCAACTTCACCATTACTGGATGACATGTAGGAGAGGTATCCAGTGTAGGAGAGTCAGTCTTTTCACTCCCAGGTCTAGAATACTGATGGGAAGCATGGGCTCCTGTGGGGACCAGGTACCCTGAACAGGTAGGGAATTGTAGATCTCGCCCCAGCCAAACAGGCTAGAGTCTGTTGTTACCACCTTACAATGAAAAAGGGAGGAACAATTTCTTAGATTCTAGGACTGAACAGGAAATCCAACATTCCAGGTCTGCCTGCATTTGGGGTAAAGCTGGCAGATTGGAGAGCAGGAACTGAGGAGATATAGGGATAGAAATTCTATTTTGTATCCCCTGGAAATGACCTGTGTGTGCAGAGGAAAAGTCTTTCTAGACTTTGCTAGTGGTTTAGTACCCATAGGAGTATGTTTTAGCTGAGGAGATTACAGTGCTTTAGACAAAGGCAAGTATGCACCGCATTAATAAGTGAGCTTACATAACATGACCTGAAGCTTTAGCTTGTGCTTCATAACATGCAGAAGGTGAAATAGCCTCTGCAGGATCCTCTCCTCTGCAGGATCTTCTTCTGCATCCATCTCAACTTCTTCAATATCTTCCTCGAAGAGGTTAGGAGGACTAGGGTCATAGCCCTGCATAAAGTGGTGTAGAGGCAGAAGAGGGCTTTTGGGCCAAGGAGAGCAAAGGCTCTAGAAGGGCAGAGAGTTTCCCAAAGAAATCAGACATAGTTGTAGTAAAATCTGCCTTATTCAGACCATCTGTTGCATCCCTGAGAGGGAGCTAAAGTTAAGCAGCCTATTCATTAGTCAACCCCCTGGTTGAATGAAACAAAATGACGCGATTCCTCCATCCACACAGGTAGATAGGGGAATCCTTCCTGTTGACGTATTGTTTTCTGACTGCTGGCTACAGCCAGCAGCACTGATCGATCAGTTAAAACCTGACAGGGTGACTGTACAGAAGTTGATCAGTGTGGGCAGGTGCCAAGTCCTACTGGAAAACAAGTTCAGCATCTCCATAAAGCTGGTCAGCAGAGTGAAGCATAAGGTGCTCTAGAATTTCCTGGTAGAGGGCTGCGATCATTTTGGACCAAATAAAACACAGTGGACCAACACCAGCAGATGACATTGATCCCCAAATCATCACGGACTGTGGAATATTTTGCATTTCATTTGGAAATCAAGGTCCCAGAGTCTGGAGGAAGAGTGGAGAGGCACGGACTCCAAGATGCATGAGATCCAGTGTGAAGTTTCCACAGTCAGTGATGATTTGGGGAGCCATGTCACCTACTGGTGTTGGTCCACTGAGTTTTATCAAGTCCAAAGTCAGCGCAGCCCTCTACCAAGAAATTCTTAAACACTTCATGCTTCCCTCTGCTGACCAGCTTTATGGAGATGCTGATTTCATTTTTCAGCAGGACCTGGCACCTGCCCACACTGCAAAAGTACCAATACCTGGTTTAATGATCATGGTATCACTGTGCTTGATTGGCCAGAAAACCTGTTTGACCTAAACCCCATAGAGAATCTGTGGGGTATTGCCAAGAGGAAGATGAGAGACACCAGACCCAACAATGCAGTCGAGCTGAAAGCCACTTTAGAACCTGGGCTTCCATAACACCTCAGCAGAGCCACAGGCTGATCACCTCCATGCCACGCAGCATTGATGCAGTAATTTATGCAAAAGAAGCCCTGACCAAGTATTGATGCATACTATACTGTACATGAACATACTTTTCAGTAAGCCAACATTTCTGTATTGAAAACTTTTTTTTATTTTTTTTCGGTCTTATGTAATATTCTAGTTTTCGGAGATACTGAATTTTGGGTTTTCACTAGCTGTAAACCATAATCTTTAAAATTAAAAGAAATAAATGCTTGAAATATATCACTCTGTGTGTAACGCATCTATGTAAATAATAGGAGTTTAACTTTTTGAATTGAATTACTGAAATAAATTTACATTTTGATGATATTCAAATTTTATGTGATGCACCTGTAATTCCCAAAAATCCCCAATCTGAATTGTGAAGTAGATACTCTTTGCACTCACCAGCACGGACAACAATTCTTCTTCCCTCTGTTTCTTGTCCTTCAGCAACTGCTGCAGGAGTTCACTTAAGGCTCTCCGCTGCTCCGAGATGACCTCCTGAGTTAATGAGAATATTGTCAGCTGATAGAAAACAATAATGATAGATGTCCAAGGTGAGGGTAATCTAAAGGGGGTGAATTGGTTTCTTTAAGGGGTATATGACAAATGGGCTCCAGACACAGCAATTACTACACAGATAACGACCCTTGTGTATGAAAAGAGTTTTAAATAAGCAAGTGTTCATGTTTCCTCTAGCAACTGAGATAGCCAGAACACTTTCCTTTACTAAACCTTATATACAAAAGCTCCAATTTCAAAATGCTTCTAACCTGCCAACAACAAATACAAGGGTGGTGATGGAAGAGTATGATCTATGGAAAGGGATAAGCAAAGCCTGGATATTTCTTGCTGGACTGGAAAAAATGGTGCAAAAAATAAACAAAATAGCAATGAAATAATCCTTTACTTTTCTTCAACCCTAACAATGTATATTATTGTATGTGTGGAATATGAACAGAGCTGGTCTAAAGGTGGATACAAGAGGCTATCCTTGGTTTTTGTGGCTTATAACAGGCATAAAGACATATAAAATGATTAAACTCTTTATAGTATAAAAAGGAAGAAATGAGATTGGGCTTAAAAATACCCTTCAGAAACTTTGCAGTCAACCAGAGGTCTTCATTAAAGGCTTTTTTCCCCCCAGTGAATAGAAGATGAATTCTGATTTTACCTAGAGTGCCACCTGTGGGTAAATCCTCATACTACAGCCCATAATTTAAAAAATAACAGTCTGTATTTTAGGTACAGATAAAGGTGTGAGGATTAAAAAAACGCTCTGGGGTTCATTTACTAAAGGCAAATAGACTGCAGTTGAACTAATTTCCCCAGAGCTTCCCCAAGTGCGCAGTCTGTTTGCCTTTAGTAAATCAACCCCTCTGTGTTCCTTCACAAAAAAAAATAAAAAAATACTAATCTTATTTTATATTGTAATCTTAAATGGAACATCCCTTAAATCAAATACTCCTTATAAGTATTTGAGATTTGTTTTAAACATAATTGAACATAGGCCATGGGAATGGATGAGACCACCAGAGGATGCAGAATTTTAATACATTTCACAAACCTTCTGTTACGGCTTTAGAAGGAGAATTTTAACAAAACATGCCAGAACTACTAAATCCAGAGAGACAGAACATTAAACACAGACACGAGACATTTCTAGGGTTTAAAGATCAAGACATAAAAATTCAGCAAAACAAATTTGCTAGATAGAAGAAAACCAACATTTTAGGGGAAAACACATAACATTATTTATAGGTTGCATTCTCAGTGATGTCACTGGTCTCTAATGAATGGAAAAGTTGTATCATCAATGATGTCACTGGTCTCTAATGAATGGATAGATTGTATGATCAATGATGTCACTGGTCTCTAATGAATGGATAGGTTGTATTATTTTTATTAATGATATCAATGGTCTCCAATGAATGGAAAGGTTGTATTATCAGTGTTGTCCCTGATCCCTAATGAACAGATAGGTTGTATTATCAGTGATGTCACTGGTCTCTAATGAATTAATAGGTTGTATTGTCAGTGATGTCACTGGTCTCTAATGAATTAATAGGTTGTATTGTCAGTGATGTCACTGGTCTCTAATGAATGGATATGTTGTATTATCTGTGATGTCAATAATCTATAATGAATGGATAGGTTGCATTCTAAGTGTTGTCATTGGTCTTGAATGAATGAATAGGTTAAATAATTAGTGATGTTACTGGTCTCTAATGAATGGATAGGTTGCATTCTCAGTGTTGTCACTGGTCTCTAATGAATGGATAGGTCATATATGAGTGATGTCACTGGTTTCTAATAAGTGGATAGGTTGCATTCTCAGTGATGTCACTGGTCTCCAATGAATAGATAGGTTGTATTATCAGTAATGTCACTGGTCTCTAATGAATGGAAATGTTGTATCATCAGTGATGTCACTTGTCTCTACTGAATGGATAAGTCGAATTATCAGTGATGTCACTGGTCTCTAATGAATGGATAGGTTATTTTATCAGTGATATCACTGATTTCCAATGAATGAATAGGTTGTAGTATCAGTGATGTCAATGGTTTCTAATGAATGGATAGGTTGTGTTCTCAGTGATGTCATTGGTCTCTAATCAATAGATAGATTGCATTATCTGTGATGTCACCAGTCTCTAGTGAATGAATAGGGTGCATTTTCAGTGATGTTGCCAGTCTCTATTAAATGCAGAGGTTACTTCTAAGCAATATCAACAATCTCTAGTGAATGGATAGGCTGCATTCTCAGGGATATCAACGGGCCTTAGCAAATGTGTAGGCTACATTCTCAGTGATGTCATTAGTCTATATTGAATCGATAGGCTGCCTTCTTAGAAAAGAAAATGACTGAATGTCATCAGTCTCTATTGAATGTATAATATGCTTTCTCAGTGATGCCTATAGGGAATAAATAGGCTGCATTCTCAGTGAGATCACTGGTCCATAACAAATGATAGGCTGCATTCTCACACCAGATTTAAAAAAAAAAACTGTAATTAAAGAATGACCCCAACACCACTAAATTAAATAATCTTGGTTACAAATCCCCAAAAACAATCACAGACAGAACCCAAAGCTCCTAGGTAGCACAGAATTCACACATCACTCTCCAGAACAGGAGCATACATAAAACACAAATAAAGACAGACACTCAAGACAAAACTTGTGGACAGACTGTTGACGAAGAAAAACAAGAAAAATGAATATTCCTGAACAGATGGTTTGTGCAAACATGCATATTTATAAGAGATTTGAGCTATGATGGTTACTTGTATACAATGATTCCACTGGTTCCTCATTCATCCAAACAAAAAAGTATTTCACTGTCACATGTACAGGCAAGGCAGCCAATCTGTGCTCTGAACCAGTACTTTACCTATGAACTAACTGTAGCAGCAGTTCCATGATGGTTCAAAAATAAATACTGGTTCAAAAACAAAATAGAAGACTTCCCTCTTCCCTGAAAATCTTTTGATGACTTGTTTACATCACTGATAAAACCTCTCCTAATTTTGACTAAAAAAAATAACATCCAAAGAACAGTCCATTCGTAACTGACTGGTGATTAAAGTAGTTCTCTAGAACAACCGCAATTTCGGTCTTCTGATTCCTAAAGGTGGTCTTTTCTTCGACTTACAACTCTTAGCTGATTAACCTAAACTGGAGAGCCCATGTCTTTATGGTGTCAATGCCCAACTCTGAAACCAACTATGCTAAGAGAGAAGAGAGGAGATGCTGCTATTGATACGAAACTGAACTATGGCAGGGACCAGTCGGATTTTGATCCATGTATAGGCAGGGTGGTTGTACAGAAGTCGATCGGTAGATTCTATACGACCGCCCTGTCTATGGCAGGGACCAGTCGGATTTTGATCCATGTATGGGCAGGGTGGTTGTACAGAAGTCGATCGGTAGATTCTATACGACCGCCCTGTCTATGGCAGGGACCAGTCGGATTTTGATCCATGTATGGGCAGGGTGGTTGTACAGAAGTCGATCGGTAGATTCTATACAACCGCCCTGTCTGATTTTTGCCTCTCAATCAGTGCATCCAACTATAGCGGGTAATGCTAATCTTTGTATTCTGATGGTGGGGAAGTCATTGTCAGGCTAAAATAGTTCACTGGGGAGGATTCCCACATCAAGTGTATTGATGGGGGAGTCGAGTCAGTTTATTTTGTTTAACCCGCTGGTTTAATGAAAAAAAAAAAAAATATTCATGTATGGGCTGCTTAACAAATAGCTCATGTTAGCAAGGCTGGTGTCAGATAAGGGCTCAGACTTCAAACAGCTCCCCAGCAGATGTTAATGAGACTTCCTGGAAATAGTCTCTGATAAAAATGCATCTTCAAAACCTATAACATTCTCTACAGATATAATCACTTGGGAAGCCTGCCTATCATCCCACTGTCTGCTCAAAGATTTACGGTGCTCAAAAGGTTATGGGCACACAAATTGCTGACATTATGGCCCAGTTAACGGACAAGTGGAATATGTGGGTCATCAAAAAATCCCACCTACCAATCAACAAATGGCTTAACAAGACAAACAGGAAACCTGCAGGTTTTCCATTTCGGAAGGACGCGGGGAGGTAACCACATACCTGAAGTGCCTCTGTGTCCAGATCTTGCCTCTTTACCTCCAGCTGAGTCAGATGCATTAACTCAGCTTCTATTAATAATATCTAGACAGAAGATGAAATAGGAGGGATTGGATAAATAAAATCTCACTTTTATAAGCTATCTGAGCTGCCGTAGCAAAGCCAGGGGGACATCAAGGGAGAGACATCTGCGGCAGCCAAAAGGTTAGTTTTTTTGCTGTATTAAAAGGAAGTGCAGTACATGCATTGGATCTACATTGTACGCAGAAAACAAATCACATATATTATTAAGGCAGGCTACCAATAAACTGCCAAATGTGAAGTTATTATGTTACTGTAATTTACAAGAGATTCAAAATTATAAGTTCGAAGTGGAAAAGGAACCCCAAACAAAACAAAAAAAAATAAATTCTGAAAAGACTGAGGGTGGGTTTGATTCTCTGTCAGGTGTTTATTACAGCCTGTGTCCAATTTGGGAGAAATGCACGTTCTTCTTGTCCTGGTGACCACACGTACTGCTGCAAGTTGAATTTACCACCTCCTTCTCTACAGTGCATACTCCACACTGCATTCTAATAAGTGTTCCCTAGGGAGGCCACTGGTACTGATCAGCCCCAAAATAATTTTTTAATAGAAATATTAGTACAACGCATTTCAGAGAGGGAGAACAGTAAGTTCAACTGACAGTAAGTCCCTGAGAGTTACCAGGATAGGAAGTGAGAATAAATCTTCCCACACACGCAGCTTTAAAAACATGACATTGGTTCTAACCCTTCTCTACTCAATATGTAAAGCAGCAGTTTGGAGTAGAGTTCTACTTTAAGAATGGAATAGAATCACATGATTGCACTTAAAACGTAAGAATCCACCAGTAAAAAATAACATGCATTTAAATTCCATGAAACCACAGAGGTGCACGTGTCATACGAGTCAGGCAACTTGTTTAAAATAAGGACTGAAGAGCGGTGAGGTCTTAGGCATTGAACTGTCAGCATGTTCTTCTCTTCTCTGAATTTATTGTGCTGTGCAGGGCTCATAGTAGAGCTGCACGATTCTGGATAAAATAAAGATCACAATCCACTCACGATTCTCGGTGTAACATCATCTTTTACATTATACAAAAAAATTGGGCTAACTTAACTGTTTAGTTTTTTTTTTTAATTCATTAAAGTGTATTTTTCTCAAAAAACTGCATTTGAAAGACTTCAGCGCAAATACAGTGTGACATAAAATATTGTAACAATTGCCATTTTTATTCTCTAGGGTCTCTGCCGAAAATATATATATATATATATATATATATATATATATATATATATATATATATATATATATAATGTTTGGGGGTTCTAAGTAATTTTCTAGCAAAAAATACTGATTTTTAACTTGTAATCAACAAGTGTCAGAAAAAGGCTTAGTCTTTAACCACTTAAGCCCCGGAAGATTTTACCCCTTCCTGACCAGGGCCTATTTTGCGATTCGGCACCGCGTGACTTTAACGGACAATTGCGTGGTCATGCGACGCTGTACCCAAATGAAATTGATGTCCTTTTTTTCCCACAAAAAGAGCTTTCTTTTGGAGGTATTTGATCACCTGTGCGATTTTTTCATCATGCGCTATGAACAAAAAAAGAGCAACATTTTATATGAAATCCCCCCCCCCCCCCCCCAAAAAATGTAAAAATCAAAATTTTTTAACATTTTTGGCCAATTTGTTTTCTGCTACATATGTTTGGTAAAAAAAAAAAAAAAAATTGCAAAACGCGTATTTTGATTGGTTTGCGCAAAAGTTATTGCGTTTACTAAGGGAAAGATTTCTGTCAGTTTTGGTGTTTTTTTTTTTCTTTAACGAGTAATGGCGGCGATCTGCGATTTTTTTGCGGGATTGCGACATTGCGGTCGGACAGATCGGACCCTTGACTGACATTTTTGACACTTTTGGGGGTACCAGTGACATTACTACAGTAATCAGTGCTATACATATGCACGGTTACTGTAAAAATGACACTGGCAGGGAAGGGGTTAACTTTATTGGAGAGGTAGGGGTTAAATGTGTCCCTAGGGGCGTGTTTCTTACTGTAAAGGGGCATGTCTTTTGATGTAACCACAGAGACATACGATCCTAAATAGCAGGATCGTATGATCTCTGCAGTTACACCAGGGAAAATGACAGGCGGCTTTGTTTACATTAGCCGTCTGCCTTTCTCCCTCTGCAGCGGACGATCGCGAGTGACCGGCGGACATCCGAGCCGCCGGTCACTCGCGTTGGTCTCACTCGCGGGGGCGCTTTGCCCAAGAGGGGCTGACCGCCGCCGTATATAGTCGGGTGGCGGTCGGCAAGTGGTTAAGAGGTTAAACTGCCCTCCTTGACAGAAGTTCATTTCTTTGATCTGCTCAAAGAGCGAAATGATACCTTGTAAAACATTGTGTTTATAGTTATCTCGCAGCCTTAACAATGTTGATAAACATTTTGGAGGCTCTTTTTTTTATTTGACAGCTGTGAGTGAGCAGAGAACAACTCTGCTCTGTATGAATCGAGGAAATGCAGTTTTAAGATCGTGAGGGGGGTGAATCGAGATTGTGATTTTTTACCAAATAATCATGCAGCTCTCGCTCATAGCCATGTTGTACAATCACAGAGATCTGTGAATGAATAAACCACAAATTACATCTGGCATCGCAGCAGGCAGAGTTGCAGTCATCAAATAACAAAAGTACAGTGCTCGCCACACTTATAATTGATTGACACTTCCTTCAGCTTGAGGAGTCGTCTGTAGGAGCCTGGCATTACACACACAATCCAGGGATTGCAGTTGCAATGCTTTGTAGGGTCATTTGCAAAAAATAAAAAAAAAAACAAACACACTTTTTTCTGCAAATGTGGGTGCAATTATTTTTTGGGCAAAAGGTGGACTTTGAGCAGCATTTTCCCCAAAAAGGTAAGTATTCCATTCCTTACATCGAAGTTTATTAAACTATCCCAGTAAGATAACACAACTTTGTCTCTCCTTTTGTTTACCAACATTTAAATCATACCAAGACTGAGGTTATTGATGGAGGTAGAATTTTGAATAGCTTTTATATGCTTTTTTTTTTTTTTTAAAACAAGAATATTTTCCAATGAGGTGTGTTCAAGGTCTAAAAAAACTTTCAGTAAATAATTTTTATTGTGAAGAGGCCGCTTTATTGGAGGAAGATAACTACAAAAATTGTAATGTTCTGGATCGAGGAGTTGCTAAAAGTACTGGATAAATCAAGCCCGGAGGAGAGGCTATGACTTAAAGTGTTACTAAACCAACAACAGTAATATCTCTATATGCAAGAAATAGGGATGCACCGAAATGAAAATTCTGAGCGGAAACCGAAAATGCAGGATGCCCTTGGCCGAAAACAGAAACCGAAAATGACTTTTTTTCCCCCAAATAATTTTAAAATAGATAGAACAGGGGCATACACCAAAAACAGGCAGGCGTACACTTGTAGCTGCCACCCTGCACCAGTATAGTGGTTAATTTAATTACCAATGGTATTTGTATTATGCAGCATGAGGGGGTTAATGTATTGCCACTGCTGGTCACTGATGAATTAGTGACCGACCAGTGGCAGTTAATTAACCCCTTTTAATTAACACTGGTTGCACTGCTACTGGTTGCATTAATGCAGCACAAAGGGGTTAATTAACTGCCACTGGTCAGTCACTAATTCATCAGTGACCAGCAGTGGCAATACATTAACCCCCTCATGCTGCATAATACAAATACCATTGGTAAGCTCATCTCAGCGCCCCCCCCCCCGCCTCAGCGTCCGCCCCCCCTGCCTCAGCGTCCCTCACCATCCCAATGCAATCTCCTTACTTTCACTCGGCTCCTCCTGTGTCCTTCCTTTCAAAAGACCCACCTCTGGCCGGCGGCACGATCTGTGCACGAATGAACTAACACACCGGGCGGGCGAGCGAGCGGCCGCTAATAGCTATAACTATGTGAGCGCTTCACTTCCCTGTCAGCAGAGATACATGCCTGACAGGGAAGTGAAGCGCTCACATAGTTACAGCTATAAGCAGCCGCTCGCCCGCCCGCCGTGTTAATTCATTCATGCACAGATCGCAGTAGTAGTAGTGACATCACCGGGAGGCGGGCCGCCGGCCAGAAGCGGGTTTTTTAAAACCTGCGCTGCGCCCGCAGCGGCCATCTTTAGTATCGGCATATTTAACCCATTTTCGGCCGAAATGGAATAAGCCCATTTTCGGCCGAAAATTTCGGTGCATCACTAGCAATAAAGCATGCTTGTTATACTTACTGTGGAATCTAAGGGAATAATCCTCTGCATTATGTAAAAAAGCTGTTTGATCCTCTCCTACTTTTACTGTCCCCAATCCATCTGCTGATAAAACAGAGCCTTGAAGGCACTCTGCACATGCTCAGTTTGAGGTTTATTACTAGAGAGTTTTTTTTTTGGGGGGGGGTGCATGCGATTAGCACTATCCAGACAGAAAGTCAGGGGTCATGCAGCATCATAGGACAGTCATAGCAGAATGAAAACTCCTCCTACAAGCTTTACCAGTGCTTGGCCTTCTACTTGATAGAAGTCACAAGACTGCTATATACTTCTGATGAGAAAAGGTAATATTTAGCAGTTTATATTTACTAAAATAATTGCATTTCCATGTTCTGTGTACTGTGGGAGATCAGATATAGTGAATGCAGGGTCCTGGGTTTAGTAACACTTTAAATTGGCTAAATGCCTACACAACTGTTTTTCACTCTTGATGTTCTCTATGCTACATATGAAGTGTCTTCTAGAGAAATGTGGAAGCAAAGAGCAATGATAAAGAAAATTAAAAAGCAACAGCCAGGCAGGGCAAGGAAGAGGCTGAATAACATGCTGAGATGTTGGCAAAGGTGAGCATGGAAGAGCTTCCTATTTAGAAACAATGCATATTACAGCAGAGTTTAAATTGCACCAAGCAAAAACAATACTCGATAAGGAAATCCAAAGTAAGGAAGTATGGAAACTTCAATCACTGACCTCTACTTGTGAACATACTAGTTCTATTATGCTGAGACATTACCTTCAGTACGGTCTAACTTACTAATCTGGAACAGTAATACTGACTTCACTTGATGCATGCTTATTCCAGGTCAGCAAATAAGATAGTATGAAGACCAGAGGGAACTAGCATTTTCAGTAGGTGACCCTCAATGGCATACTCTATGTTTCTCTTAATGCTGGTTTTCTTCAAAAAGATAAATCCACTTTTATGCAGAAGCCCCATTATCAAGCTTGTTAAAAAGGTAATGGGTGATGTCTTGTAGCAACCAATGAGCCATGATTTTCCAGCTACTCTAATCTGATTAAAGGGGAGATGTAGCTGCCATGGGTTATCATTCTTTGCTCTGCCATAATATATGGCAACAAGCAGCAGTGAAGTGATTAAAGCATACCCATCACACAGAAAATTAAATTGGAGGGATGTTGGGGATCTACTTTGGGTTTGGAACTAAGGTTAAAGCCGCTCAGTGCATGACATTGGATCTCACCCTGCCTATCCGTGCTGACTGGTTTGCCACACAAAATAGCTGCAGCACCCACTGCTAGGAGGCAGGTACACTTTATTCCTCTCTTAGTATCTCCTGAACAATTTCCATTCCTTCTTGATTAGTCCCTCTCAGATCACACCCACCTGTTCCCGTATCTGCCGATGCATTAAATCTTTCTTCAGCTGCAAGGCCTCAAACGCAACTTTCTGTATTTCTGACTGGAAAAAAAGCAGTTAGTCAGAGCAATATTCACCATTAAAGGTTGCCTAGGCATTAAATGTAAGCTAGGGATTAAAAAAAAATGTGGTTAACCCAAAAAAAGGACTTGCCTCTAAATTCCATATCTTAGAGAACAGTACAGGGCACAGGCAGAGGTATTCATACACCATGGGTTATAGACATGTGCCTTCAGGTAACTGGACACTGGCAAGGCTTTAGAGGACATAGCCTCTGGGCATCTCCCCTATGACCTTCCCCACTCCATGAGTCCTCATCCTGATTAAGTGTTCGTTCAGAAGCAAGGTCCAGTGCTGCAGAGTCACCCGGATTGCTCTGAGCTACAAGATGTTGATGGGGACCTTGGTTGAATGGTACTGCCTTGAAGGAGGCTACCATTAGGGCTAGAATTCTCCTGAGGAATCTCATTGTGGGATGTCTCTTGATTCTCAATTCTTGAGCATGTGCAGAGAAAGAACTTTCTTTTCTGGGATAGATACTTTTGCTTGGGATGTGTCCAGGACCAGATCCAAGTATTCCAAGTGAAGGGTTGGCTGAAGTGCAGAGTTTTAGAAGTTGATTACACAGCAAAAACCCTGGAGGCATCTGACTTTTCTGATAGCTAGAAGGAAGAGGAGTACTTCAGAAGAAGGGTGTAGATAACTGGTAATTTGGATGCCCTGCGTTCTTAGAAAGGGCAAGCAAAGGTGGTGCTAAAACCTTTGTGAATATTCTGGGTATAGAGCAGGGGTAGGCAACCTTAGAGAGGTGGAGAGCTACCTGATTAGAGTTGCCACCTCATCCCTTTAAAACAGAACACAAATTAATTACACAGGTTCTGAGGCTAATTTAATGCAGAGAAGGCTCCAAGTGAGTTTAATTACCACCTTAATCAGCCACAGAACCTGTGTAATTAATATGTGTTCTGTTTTAAAGGGATGAGGTGGCAACCCTATACCTGATCACCATGGAAGGATTAAAAGATCACCGGGGCATAGTGTTGTTCAACGTCGCCTCCTCATCGCCTGTTTTAAACCTACAATCGCCGGACTACCATGCCACAATTGCGTGCATTGCACGGCATTTTTACATATTGCCTCAAACCTCAAACAATGCCTCAAACATGCTCATAAGCAGTGCCTGCTGCACTTGTGAATGAGCCCTTAGTTGCATTCAGCAGTGGCACCCTTAGGGCTTGTTCACACGTGAGGCTGGGATGGTGTTAAAACCCTGTGGTTGAACTGTGGTGTTACCTCCCCAAGTCTCTATCCCCTTTAGCTGCAGAGGCAGCAGCCAAGGAAGCAGCAGGAATTATACCCAGTCAATTTGGGCAGGCACTACCCCCCGCTGATCGCAGCCTATTTAAGTGAATGGGTCCACTCTGCAAGCATGCTAGTGCAAGGTCCAGGGAGTTGGAGCAGGTGGTGTGGAGGTAATGCAAAGCCTCCTCACCGCCTGCTTTAACTCCTTGGTCGCTGTACAGCACAAAGTTGCAGGTCCTTTGCAGAGCTGCCCTGTTCTGTTAAATGGGTCATGCTTGACGCTACATTTGCCAAACATGAAAGGGCGTATGTACACCCCTGGGTGCTGTAGCTAAAGGGGGTGAGGTGGTGGAATGGGTAAAAACGTGGCTCAAATGTGGGGTTTTACAACCCTCCAAACAGCAAGTGTAAATAAGCCCTTACTGTCCTAAACCCCCTATAATAGTTGCTTGCTCGGTGATGACACCAGTTTAGTATGGTTTGTAGGCTTCACACGTGAACAAGATAATACAGGAGAAGAGTACACGGTCAATTGGCACAAATTGCAGCTCAATGTGTCTTGCAGCAGTTGCTCCTGGTGCTACTCTAGTCCTACTAAGGCAGAGAGAGAGGCGGAGAGCAGTTGATATCACTTCGCTGGGGACAGCAGCTGAAACTACAGAAGCTGTTTCAGCTGATGCAGCTGCCTGCTCTATCTACAGTCGGCCTCGCTCCAAGTAAAAAAATAGTCCCACTGCTTCATATAAGGGCTCCACTGTGTTTGAGGTTCTGCAGAGGGCGGGTCAACAAGCCAAGGGCGCGCTCTAGCAGTCACCTGCTTACGATCTACTGTTAGGTCACGATCAACGGGTTGCTGACCCCCGGTATAGAGGATAGGCCAAAGGGCAGTGTGACAAACTAGAAGTGATTGTCTGCCACTGTGAAATGCAGAAAGTGCTGATGAGATGGGTAAATGGGAAGATGCATAAAGGCATCTTGGATGTACATGAAAGCCAAGCATTCTCCCTCAGAGAGGCAATTATTGACCATGCAGATTCCATGCAAAGTTCTGGAAATTAAAATAATTTGTTAAGGGATTTTAAGTCCAGAATAGGATGAATTCCTTTGTTGGGCATTGATACCATAAACCGGTTTGAATAGAATCCTATGAACCGGTGTTGTGGTGGTACTGACACAACAACCCCCTGGGACAATAGAAGGTTTAGAGAATTGTGCAAATCTAACTTCCTTGGGAAGTTTTTGGTTGATCTGAAAGAATAAAGCAGTGAGGGGGTAGCATTTTATCTACATTTTGAAATCCCTTTGAAACCACCAATAAAACCCACAGGTTCTAAGATGTCTGGGACTCAGTGAGAGGCAAATTGTAACAGATGTCCCACCAAATCTCAGGAGTGAGAGTGCCCTTTCACTGTGAAGAGGGCTTTGGGAAAGGCTAGATAAACTTCTGGGGCAACTCTGGAAATTTGTCTCACAATGTTTGACATATCAAACATTGAGATGTTTCTTTAGGACAGAGATGACAGGATCAACCACATGAAGAGCTCATTCCTTGCAAAAAAAATTCCATTGGAGCCAAGTTCAGCTAAGATTTGGGGGGGAGTGAGAAAACTGGAGTGATCCAGTCATCAAAGACTGCACATTCTTTCTGTTCATGAACAGGGAATGGTGTGCAGGATTTTACAGGTCTATTTGTACCCAAAGGGGCATGGCAAGATGGAGGAGAGTTAGGCACAATGCCAAGGCTTTTGCAGAGAGAGGCAATGAGCTTTTCAATGTTAGCAAGCATGTTGCGTGAAGCTCCCTCTTCAAAGTAGTGACAACCTAAAGGGGAAAAAAATCTTCCACAACTTCCTCCAATACTGCCTCAATATCATCTGCATTATTTTCTGTGTGTGCATCCTCTGGGACAAGCATATTAGGATCTTACTCAGGTTGACAAATGGGAGTAGAAGAGGTGTGATATTTTTGGCCCTGGACGAAGATGGCTGTATTAAGGTTGTAATCTCTTAGTGGAAATGTAACATAGATGCGTACCTGAAATTGGATTCTGAAATTGGTGAAAGAGCCAACTCTTGCTTCAGGGAAAGAGACACAGAGTCATTCTGAGGTTGAGTGTTGTGCAGACCTTTGGCAGTAAATGTTAGCTTTCGATTTTGCAATTACTCTAACTCACCTGGACTTCTTCACAGCTATAAGTGAGGGTATTCTCCTGAATGTGGGGAGTATAGGGTAAACGTGTGCATAAGGAGTATGCTTTAACCCAGGTGTGGACCATCCTGTAACAGATTCTTGTGGTGAAAGGGCAGAAGGAAGCACCTAAGTAAATTATAAGGGCTCTAGGCAGAAGCGGCAGTAAAATGTGTTAGTAGTGTCGTGATATAACACCTGGTCATCCGCTTGAGACTAAGCTCTGGGTGGTTTAGTTTAAGAGCCTAGTTTGAAAAGTTTACACTACAAGGTGAATACATTCATCTGTCGTACCTGTCCACAACCCTGGACCTGTATAGAACCCTGCGGCTAACTCAATGCACAGCACCGAATGCATATGTATGCGCCCATGCAGGATCCAGTGTCTAAAGCAATATTATAGGCCATCCCTATAGTGAGGGGGCCGGGTACAGCTTCCAAGGTTTTACTGAAGTGGTGCCAGTCTGGATACACTGCTTCTGGTTGGCATTAGAAGACAGTGAGGGGTTGATTGAAAAATTCAAAGATAAAATGATAGGGGAAAATAATATACTAGGTAAGCGAAGTGTGATTTTCTCTGTAAAGAAGATCCAGTATCTTCAGACACTAGCACAAAACTGAGGACTCAGAGTGGGGCATGGTTATAGGGAAGGCACCCAATGGGTGTGTCCTTTAAGGTGTTGCCAGTGTCCAATCACCTGAAGGAACACACACACATAACTCACGGTGTATAAATAAGCACATCAAAAAAATGTGAAAGGGCCCTAACTGTGCCCTGTACTGTACAATTAAGATATGATATTTTAGCTATTGGGGAAATGGGGCATGTTAACCCACTGTCTTTTTCAAACAATCAGAAAGTTTGGCAATAAGATCTCAGTTACCAGTTCCACCCACCTATGATGTACTACCATGCTCACTGCTGCATTTTTATTTAGGTTACACTGCAAAAAATAAGTGAGGGAGATTTTACTGATGTAGTTTCCAAAGGATACAAGAATGCAGTAGGTAACTAAGCCTGGCAGCATATACCCATAACCCAAACATCAATTTTGAGTGGAAAGACACTTTAAACAGCACTTGTCCACAAAATAAATGAATAGAACCATCTTGGGGGATTTATTTATACCTACAAAGTTTCATCCTAACAGTTTGCCAGTGAATCATCAAGACACAATGCCTCATGCTGTGGTGATGTTACCAGTAAACTGATAGGTAGAAGTTTCATAAATATTGCTACATTCTAAAATGGATCTCTTTATTATATACATGGACAAGTATAGCCTAAAGCCCAGGCAAAATGTATATTTTAGTTTGTTTTCACTAGCACCAAGGACATTTCCATGTTGAGTTTAGGTTTAGGCCTATAGAGGAGACCGGTACACTCTAAAGGACATTCTACGCATACCTCCTGCAGGATCTGGCTGATGGCCTTACTCTGATCCACCTGCTGCCATGACAGGATTTCCTGGAGCTTGCGATCCATTCCTGCCAGGCTGTCAATGAAAAGATCAAAGTATTAAATTAATATTACAATAACCTATTAAATGTGTCGCATCTAGAAGAAGCTCTAGTGAAATACAGCTTAACGTACATGTAAAACCTAACCAGATAACATTTAGTCATCAACAAACCGTAAAAAAAATGCAGAGGTATAAACATAGCCTAACTCTCAAAGCAATATTCACATTTTGCACATTTAGTTCGCTTACATGCATTTATCGTTTATACGCCTTGTGAGATCCAGGATGCAAAATGTTTGATCCTGCATAATGCATTTTATGAAGCTGAATTCCAAGTATGGATTTTATTGCATATTTGCATTGATCCAGCTTGGGCTAATGTATATATGCTTATTCTATGCCCTTGGGATCCCTTTTTTGATTTGAGCACTTCCTCCTGACCCATCAACCCTTTAAAATACAGCAGACAATAAAAGATATCTAAAAAGAAAAGTTGACCAAGATCTGACAATGTCACTAATAAAAGACAAGTCATTTAATGATTAACTCTGGCCTTGCACAGATGCAATAATTAGCTAGAAGAAACCTCTCACCTGTTATTCTGTGACTTGTCATAAAGCAGCACACAATCATTGACAGCAACAAGTCTTACTACTTGCAATCTGGGGTTTTTCCACCTCACCTGGAGCATGTCTGGTAAACCATCTCCTGACGTCTTGCTTCATAAGCCATTTGCAGGAGCTTGTTCTTGTAACTTTCCGCCAGCATTTTCTGCATTGCCGCTGGTGAGACAGAGAGGCAGGCGTTAAAAGGTTGGTCTACCTAGCTGCTGTGCCAGGGATATCTTTTTGTAACCAGGTAGTATTTATTGAATTTTCAACATAGTTCACAGAACAAAAAAAAAAAAAAAAATCAACATTCAAAATAAAACATAGAAAATGGCGGGGGGGGGGGGGGGATAATAGTCCCCATGTAGAATGAATAGCCGTGTCTGTGTCTGTGAAGGGGAGGTAGATACAGCGGATATTGCGTCCAGTGTGAATGTCCATTAGTCCTCATTTAGGTCACCGATGTCTTACTTCCATCCCTCCCAACATCGCAGAAATACCCTAGAGGTCAAGGCCACCAAGAGAGTAGAGTATATATCCCTATCAGACCCCTTTAAGTAATACTCAAAGGGGCCACCATGCTCGGGATTTTTAGAGGGTTATGAACTACCTGGGACAAGCGTGACTGCTTATAAAAGGCGTGACAAAGTTGTAGGTATTAAAACAATGATTTGTGTGAGAGTTGGTATCGATTGACAAGGGATTGAAAAGGTAACAGAATGTTGTTGTCAAACAGTTGATAGAAATAGTCTGCACCCACCCTCCTCCAATGATCAAAACCCTCTGATTTTGCTAGTTCCGGATAGCCAGGGTTGTCCCAAATGGGCCTATATTGAGAATAACTGGACTGGTTAACTATCATCTGGATGCCCTTCCAAGTTTTGTGAATCAACAAGAAGGTGGGATACAGCTGCTTAGATTGGAAGTGCCCAGCCTCCAATGAAGAGATTAGAGGATCTGGGGGCATTTAGAATGAGCATATCCTCTGAACAATGTCTTGTAAATTTAACATCCCCCATTCAGTAATCTGTTGAATTTGGGAAGCCAGGAAGTACAGTTTAGGATTAGGAACCGCCAGTTCTCTTCAGTCCTTATAAAGCTGGGGTACCTCCATCCTCATTCTGGGCTTTCTTCCCTTCCAAATAGGATTCCTAAATGAGGATTCTATTTTTCTGAATACCTTTTGGGATATCCAAATGAGGGTGTCATGGAGGATATACAAAAATTATAAAATCCACACCATTTTAATAAGAATGATCCTTCCTACAATATTGAGGGGTAGTTTACATCAGGCTGTACAATTCTTCTTCCATCTGGTTAAGAGCAGATCGACATTCAGAGTAGAAATTGTAGGCGTAACAAAAACCCCCAGGTACATAAAAGATGAAACCAAAACTATCTGGCTAACTTTATGGGGGAATGGATCCAAAATGGGATTGGGAGGCATAATAACTGACTTGTCCCAAATAATAGAATGTAAAAAAAAACATGAGTGAAGATTAGGGACATGACAGACAGCAGGGGTCTTAACATGTCCCTTAGGAACAGTTAAGTATTGTCTGCATAAATCTTGATCTTGTCCTCTCCAGTGGATTGACAAAAGTCCACAATATCAGAAGATTGCCGAATAGCAGCAGCAAGTGGTTCTGATGCCAAGGCAAAGAGAAAGGGTGACGGGCACCCCTGTCTAGAGCCCTGGAAAATGGGAAAGGGATCTGATAGTACACTCATTAACTTGTATGCAGGCATTGGGGGCTGAATAGAGGATCTTTAACCACTGAATGAAACGTGGACCAAAGTCAAACTTATGTCATGTATGCCACACAAAGTTTCACTCTATGCTATCAAAGTCCTTGGCTGCGTCTATTGAGAACAGCCCTTTTGACTGTATTGTTAGTTAGAACTTGTAAATTGAGGAACAGTTTTCTAATATTTTAAACCGCAGATCTAGCTGGTATGAAGCCCGTTTGACCAGGATGAATGATGTCACTGATAAATTTAGATAAAAGGTTACCATGTACTTTTGCCAGAAGTTTAACTTCAGGAGTGAACAGGGAGATCAGGCAATAGGATTAGGGCTTTAGGGGGTTTTCTTTAAGTTTCAAAAAAATAACTATGATTGCTTTGTTCATAGAAGAGGGGAGAGTCCCAAATTCGTAAGCCTCATTAAACACAGCCAAGAGTTCCAGGAAAAGAATGTCCCCATAGGTTTTATATATTTCTCCCGTTAGCCCATAAGTCCCTGCTTTGTGGTTAATTGTACCGGACAGAACTGTTAGTAGGTCCTCCGGGGTATTAAAGGAATCCAGCTTATTATGTGTTTTGGAGAAAGAGCGGGCAGTTTAACGGAGTCTAGAATGGATCATAGGGCATCTTCCCCATAAGATACCTTACTGCTGTACAAGATCCTGATAGAAGGAGCAAAAAAACAGAGGCTATATCTCGGGGGAGATGCTACTTTATGGCCGGGAGCCTCCCTTATGGGCTTATATAAGCCAGAGGGCGTTGGGATTTAGCTATAGTGGCCAAGAAATGCACTGTGTTTTTATCCACTTCAAAAAATGCCTGCTGCATATAAAACCTCCGGCCTCCAACCAAGATAAGGAAGTTTATAAGTGCTGTTGCTCTGTGCCAGGGATATCTGATAAGAAATTATTTTACATAACCCTTTTAAAATACAAAATCCATGTTATCAATAAAAGCTCTGTTATTTATACAGCTATAGCAATGTGTTCAATTTATGTATGAGTAATTGTGTGATGGACAAAAAAAACAAGGGACACACATACATTAGCAGGTAAAGTATTAAGCGAGAGTTTACAATGTTCTGCCTACACAATTATACACAGGAGGAAGACCGTATTTAAATACTAATAATATAAATGGGACTATCTAGTATCCTTGGGCGCAGGCTGGCTGGCCTTCATCATAGAGGGTACTGGATTGGGAGGTAAATCTGGAAACAAAGAGCTATAATTGGATAAGAGAGGGCTGGTGTGAGAGTTAAGCCTGGTACGCGCCACTAGCTTTTTTTTCGTTCAACCCAACGGGTTAAATGAAAAAAAAAAAAAAACCTGAGACCTCCAGTTGGAGCCGCTGTACTAACAATCCAATGTTAGTACTCCAATCTCCAATGCTGTTCTATTTTGTTCTGACAGGGGGCTGGCCCCTCGCCAGAACACTATAGTGGTTGAAAGTTATAGTCGAGAGCTGGTCGGCTACTGGTTTTCCAGCATGCTAGTCCGACACAAGCCGGCCAAAAAGCCAGCTTCTGTTGGATCGACTACCATACACACGGGTCGATTTCTATTGAACAGGCCGATGTCGCCCAACATTCGGCCCATGTGTACTAGGCTTTACAGGGATGGAAAATGTTAGAATTACAGGAAGGCAGGGTGGTTTTTTAAAAAAATTGGCGCTCTGGGTAAGAGTAAAAAAACTGGGGTTTACTTGGCTGCAATACTGCAGGCCATCCAACAGGGCCAGTTTATAAGGCACAGAATGCCATACTCCCCATGCATCTTTCTACCCTACTTTTCCAAAAAGTTAAAGCACCATATTTTTATAAACAACATAACAGATCGGCGCCACTCCAAGCCTGCAGTGTCAGTCTTCCAGTTTTACAATCTGTTTATCCCAGCACCTAAATACAGAGCACATCTCACTCCAAAATGTAATATGGTATGCAGATACTGTCACACACTATATTCAACTCCAATGTAAAGAGTTTTTCATTCACCTTACATTGGAGTTTAATACAGTGTGCGGCGGTATCTGCATACCATATTTTTATGCTATGGATTTGGTCAGGCTGGATGATATACTACTACTATTGTACTAGTTCAGCTCTTCATGTGCAGGGGAATTTGAGAACAGGTTGGAAGCTTCTGGGGAACCTTAAGAATGTAAGGGCTTTAGGCCACTGCCCACTTTGCTTCCAACTAGTACACCAGCTCTGAAGGGAGGGTCAGTGAAAGGGTTACAGGGAAGATCAGTATTAGGGTTACAGGGAGTGTTAGTGTGAGGGTTACAGGGAGGGCTAATGCTAGAATTACAAAATGGATTAATGGGAAAGTTACAGATAGACAGTATTAAAATTACTTGAAGAGCCAGTGTTAAGCCCATGTCACACTTGCAATCCTGACCATAGCAACAGCTCACCAATTACAATTAGAACTGAACCATACTTTCACTGCACAATTATAATATAGACAACTACAGTGAGGGGAAAAAAGTATTTGATCCCCTGCTAATTTCGTACGTTTGCCCACTGACAAAGAAAGAATCAGTCTATAGCTTTAATGGTAGGTTTATTTTTAACAGTGAGAGAAAAAATAACAAAAATATCCAGAAAAACACATTTTAAAAAAGTTCTAAATTGATTTGCATTTTAATGAGTGAAATAAGTATTTGATCGCCTATCAATCAGCAAGATTTCTGGCTCTCAGGTGTCTTCTATACAGGTAATGAGCTAAAATTAGGAGCACTCTCTTAAAGGGAATGCTCCTAATCTCAGCTTGTTACCTGTTTAAAAGACACCTGTACACAGAAGCAATCAATCAGATTTCAATCTCTCCACCATGGGCAAAACCAAAGAGCTGTCCAAGGATGTCAGGGACAAGATTGTAGACCTACACAAGGCTGTAACGGGCTACAAGACCATCACCAAGCTGCTTGCTGAGAGGGTGACAATGGTTGGTGCGATTATTCGCAAATGGAAGAAACCCAAAATAGCTGTTAATCTCCCTCGGTCTGGGGCTCCATGCTCCTGGATGATCATGAGAATATTGAGGAATCAGCCCGGAACAACACGGGAGAATCTTGTAAATGATCTCAAGGCAGCTGGGACCATAGTCACCAAGAAAACAATTGGTAACACTATGCCGTGAAGGTCTGAAATCTTGTCGCGCCCGCAAGGTCCCCCTGCTCAAGAAAGCAGATTTACAGGCCCACCTGAAGTTTGCTTACGAGCATCTGAATGATTCAGAGGAGAACTGGGTGAAAGTATTGTGGACATATGAGATCAAAATCAAGCTCTTTGGCATCAACTCAACTTGCTGTGTTTGGAGGAGGAGGAGGAATATGCTGCCTATGACCCCAAGAACACCATCCCACCGTCAAACATGGAGGTTGAAAAAATATTATATATATTTAGGGGTGTTTTTCTGCTAAGGGGACAAGAAAACTAAACCGCATCAAAGAGGCAATGGAGGGGGCCATGTACCGTCAAATCTTGGGTGAGAACTTCCTTCCCTCAGCCAGGGCATTGAAAATAAGTTGTGGATAGGTATTCCAGCATGACAATGACCCAAAACACACGGCCAAGGCAACAAAGGAGTGGCTAAAGAAGAAGCACATTAAGGTCCTGGAGTGGCCTAGCCAGTCTCCAGACCTTAATCCCATAGAAAATATCTGGAGGGAGCTGAAGGTTCAAGTTACTAAACATCAGCCTCGAAACCTTAATGACCAGGAGAGGATCTGCAAAGAGGAGTGGGACAAAATCACTCCTGAGCAGTGGCGGCTGGTGATCAAAATTTTTGGGGGGGGCGCAAAAAGAAAAATGTAATAGGTATTGCTTCGCGGCAAAAACACGCGGTAAAAAAATTGCGTGACTTTGAGGTCATGGTACAGGCATGGCACAGGTGATGGTATAGGCATGGCACAGGTGATGGTATAGGCATGGCACAGGTGAGGGTATAGGCATGGCACAGGTGAGGGTATAGGCATGGCACAGGTGAGGGTATAGGCATGGCACAGGTGAGGGTACAGGCATGGCACAGGTGAGGGTACAGGCATGGCACAGGTAATGGTACAGGCATGGCACAGGTAATGGTACAGGCATGGCACAGGTAATGGTACAGGCATGGCACAGGTAATGGTATAGGCATGGCACAGGTAATGGTATAGGCATGGCACAGGTGATGGTATAGGCATGGCACAGGTGATGGTACAGGCATGGCACAGGTGATGGTATAGGCATGGCACAGGTAATGGTATAGGCATGGCACAGGTAATAGTATAGGCATGGCACAGGTGATGGTATAGGCATGGCACAGGTGATGGTATAGGCATGGCACAGGTGATGGTACAGGCATGGCACAGGTGAGGGTATAGGCATGGTACAGGCATGGCACAGGTGAGGGTATAGGCATGGCACAGGTGATGGTATAGGCATGGCACAGGTGATGGTATAGGCATGGCACAGGTGATGGTATAGGCATGGCACAGGTGATGGTACAGGCATGGCATAGGTGAGGGTACAGGCATGGCACAGGTGAGGGTACAGGCATGGCACAGGTGATGGTACAGGCATGGCACAGGTGAGGGTACAGGCATGGCACAGGTGAGGGTATAGGCATGGCACAGGTGAGGGTATAGGCATGGCACAGGTGATGGTACAGGCATGGCACAGGTGATGGTATAGGCATGGCACAGGTGATGGTATAAGCATGGCACAGGTGATGGCACAGGCATGGCACAGGTGAGGGTATAGGCATGGCACGGGTGATGGTACAGGCATGGCACAGGTGATGGTATAGGCATGGTACAGGCGATGGTTTAGGCATGGCACAGGTGATGTTTTAGGCATGGCACAGGTGATGGTACAGGCATGGCACAGGTGATATTTTAGGCATGGCACAGGTGATATTTTAGGCATGGCACAGGTGATGGTACAGGCATGGCACAGGTCGGCTTCAATCACTTACCTGCTCTCCTGTGCTGCCTGCGAGACGTCCACGGCGCTGCTCCTCTCCTCTCGTCCTCTTCTTCTGACGGCGGCGGGATTCCGGGAACCGTCCACGGCGCTGCTCCTCTCGTCCTCTTCTGTCTTCTTTGACGGCGGCTCTCTCGGTCTTCCGATCAGTCCGGCGGGAAGGATATCGGGCGGTGACGGTGCGTGACTGACGCACGCACCGGCACCGCCCCCATTGCGACATCAGCGGGGTCAGCAATCGGATGTCCTGGATGATGATTGGTCCAGGCTGGAGACTGGACCAATCACAGCCAGGATATCACGAAAGTGGGGGTGTCCTAGCGCTATGACCTGCGCCCAGGTTACGCCCCCAGAAGGCAGCCAATCTGCTGGGTCGTAAACCCCCCCCCCCCATAGCCACAACATAGACCGGCGACCGGGAATTTTTTTGTTTTGTAATCTTTTTTTTCTTTCTTTTTTTTAGGGGGGGGGGGGGGGCGGCGCCCTGGTGCCCCCTATGCACAGGCCGCCACTGCTCCTGAGATGTGTGCAAACCTGGTGGACAACTACCAAAAACGTCTGACCTCTGTGATTGCCAACAAGGGTTTTGCCACCAAGTACTAAGTCATGTTTTGCGAAGGGGTCAAATACTTATTTCACCCATTAAAATGTAAATCAATTTATAACTTTTTTGAAATGCGTTTTTCTGGATATTTCCGTTAGTATTCTCTCACTGTTAAAATAAAACTACCATTTAAATTATAGACTGATCATTTCTTTGTCAGTGGGCAAACGTACAAAATCGGCAGGGGATCAAAAACTTTTTTCCCTCACTGTATATCTATGTTTTAATAAATGATTTTCAATGTCTCTTCCCAATAAGCAAGGAGAATAAACAGGAAACTGTTAAAGACAATAAGTTCCACAGGGTAAATTATGTAGCTGTACAGACACAGGTTTGGTACCTACCAGCAACTTCTTTCCGCCGAAGGTTTTCTGCCTCTTCCTGTGTGATGGCCATGAGATGCTCCATTTTTATCCTATGCAACACAACATATTTGGACATGTCAATAAGAGAATGATTTTCAAGACTGTGCCCTCCCAAAGATTATAACCATGCAATTTAATGTGTTTGTGAAGCCAATTTTATTTTATTTTATTTATTTTTTTAAGTTTTGGATAGAATTGCGAAGGGTTAGAACCTCTGTCAGGAGATTCGTTCTCTCTCATGGTCACCAGGACAAAGAGATTGGAGAAATTGAAATGTTTACATTTGTTACAGGAGGAATGGGGAAATCTTCCAACAGGGACAACTGTTCTTGTATCTGCTGTCTTGGGGTGGGATTTTCTCTTATTTTCTGGCGTGTCTCTGAGACAGAAAGTGAGGTGAAATCACACCAAAAGAACACAGACAGCAATCAAAAACCTGACAGGTGTTACCACATACCACATTCTAGCCAGAACTAAAAAAAAAAAACCTTAAAGACAAAAATGTACTTAAACCTGAAAACATTAATTAGCAATGACTACTGGTTCAGTAAATGCAAAATAGATATCTATATAAAAAAAAAAAAAAAAATAGTCATCATTGTACCTCTCGTGCTCTCATTTCTGTACACAGTATTTACCATTGCACCTACAGTAATTTGCTGTGCATCGAACACCAACATCCTGTTCATTTTTGAATCATGAAGACCAACATATTTCTAAAACATTATTATTATTCAGGATGCGCACACTAGAAGCCTCACCTGGGAACACCCCCCCCCCCCCCCCCCAATTTTTCTTACCCTAGAAATGGGCTTATGCTGACCATGCACTGGAAATTTCATCCAGTTTCTGATGAACTGGCCAAACATTGCTTTGTAGGTGGCCCCCTTTTCACCCTCCTTCCCAATATTCTTTGACTGAAAAATAAAGGAGCTGGACATAGAATTGTCATCCGAACAGCAGCTGCATCCAATCAAATGCAGTCATTGTTCAGGTATTCTGACAACCACTGGTGCTGGCATTGGAATACAATAGCCACAAGCGGAAGATTCCTCTATCTGCAGGCTGAACAAAAATTTTAAAAAATCTAACTGTGTATGGCCGGCTTTAGTCGTAGACATGGCGAGGTGCAGGACAGGAGGGGTATTTATTCAGTAAACGTTATTAGCATAATCCGAACTTAAACAGACATAGTTATAGATAACAGATAAAATATACATATTTGGGTGGGTGACAGGAAGGGTAGAGGGTAAAGAGGCAAGGAGGCCGGTCCTGGGCTGGAACATCCCAATAAATACGCCCTGTTGCATGATGTTGGGGAAACCAGTCAGGGACCAGCATTGCTGGAGCAGAGCAACGCCCCTAGCTGCCAGGGGAAGAACTCCTCCAGTGAGGGCGGGAGCAAAGCTAAGGGTAAGGAAAGACAGGTTCTGGTGGTAGAGGACTCAATTATTGCGCTCAGGTTCGGCGAGGAATGCCAGATGGATAAAGCTTGCTATACAGGAAGCCTACCAAGCACAAAACCTTGCCCCACCGAGTGGAGTCAAAGCCCACCCAACCAGAGCTTGGGTATCCTCAAGCACAGAGAGGGCCGGGGCAACACCGGAGCAGATCTCTGCAGGGCAGTGATATAGTCAAGCTTAGCTTCAATACCCTTCGCAAGGCATTACGGCATTGACGAGCTGTCCAGTCAGGGCCAGACATTTGGTCCCAAGGTGCTCCAGACCTTATCCCCTTCCTAGTAAGTATTACTTGATACATCCTCTCAGATGCTGCCCTGGAAGACGATTAGAGAAAACAGAGTTAGGTACCTGGTAACTCTTTCTGAGAAGTCTTCCTGGGCATCATTTTTTCCCGCCCTAAACAACAGTACAAAATATTTCTGCAGATTTATAAGATTACTGAGGGTTCCTTCGGTGCTTTACTAATACTGAGGCACGCAGGTATGACTGACAGTCTTATAATGGTGGACTATTGTGTTTCCTGTTTTGGGTGGGAGGAGCCTCTCAATCAGATGCTGCCCTGGAAGACTTCTCAGAAAAAGTTAATTGTATACTGTGCAGATTAAAATCTTGTGGAAAGGTGTATATATATATATATATATATATATATATA
Source organism: Pelophylax lessonae (assembly GCF_965119305.1). Lineage (NCBI taxonomy): Eukaryota > Metazoa > Chordata > Amphibia > Anura > Ranidae > Pelophylax > Pelophylax lessonae. The sequence goes on from NC_138774.1 coordinate 201,353,724, forward strand.
TACATATACATACACATACACATATATACACACACATACATATACACACACTTTTTTTTTTTCATCCTCTTCCCCTTTCTCCCTGTCCTGGGGATAGCCAGTATATATTATGTTTACCATGTGCATGTTTTTATCCATAACATTTTTTTTTTTTTTTTTGTACAGTAAATTAAGCATGTATTTTTGTTTTCAGAGTATACGAGATCCTTTTGCATTTAAATTAAAAAATAGGAGGTCCTGAAGAACAGCGACCCCACGAAACACGTTAACCTCTTTTCCTGTGTCGCCTAAAACCACCATGGATTATATTTGTCTGGTGGAAAATTATTGAGGGTAGCAATGTATAAATACACACAAGAAATAGATGTTTTGTATTAGAATGTTTTACTGGATAAAATAAAGATTTGTACATAGTATATAAGAATATAAAATATATATTTTGTGCTTTTTGGAGGGGTATCGAATATCCTATCTATACAAAGCTGAACTATAAATTATTTGAAAGAGACAGGCAACAAATAGTTCCCTGGAATCAATCTCACATATACATTACAAACTGGCAGCTTGGGCACTTTTCTGCTGCTTAAAAACAAACTGCCTCTAGCTGAAGTCAGCCCACACTAAATTGTTCTTAGAAATTTGGAGTTTCGTTACTTCTGCTACAAAACTGAGTTTCCTGCTCTTTCTACTCCAGTCTCTATAGTATATAGTATGTAAAAAAAAAAATCAACAGAGAATGTTGGAATTCTCATAAAAGGCATAGCAGGCGTGCAGAAAATCAATACGTCTCACCAATCTATCCCTGGGAGGTGTAAGAAAATGGCAAGTGGTTTACCACTTCAGCATCTATTAAATGTGAAATCTAGTGTTAAGCTGGCCATAGAGGACTCAAATCTTGGCTGGTTCAGCAGGGACCAGCCAAGATTCAAACCATCAATGAGCAAGCTGTTTGTACTCAAGTCAATCCATCAATCAACTTGGGTACAACAAGCATTCCAGGATTTTTACAATTGTAAGATCGTAAATGGTCAGTGGCTACAGACACGATGATTGTCACCGGCTATAGGTGCTAGCAATAATCAATGTGTTCTTACGACTGGGAAGACTCCCCTGTCTCCCCCACTAGAAGTACACAATAACTTTGCATGAAGGATTCCTCCATTAACACAGTCAGTGTTGCAGGAAAGAAAATTGCATCATCTATGGTCGGCTTTAGACTTACAGGTAGATGTACTTCCAAGAACCTTCCAGGACAGCACGAGTTAGGCATTGTCTCCAACAGGAACAGAAAACACATCACCAAAAAACACTTTAAAAAGGAAATCCTTCTGCTGAACTAGTTAGTATTGGATGAGACCTAAAGGACATGACCTGAAGCAAAAAAAAACATAGCACAAGGGTGGGGTTCTGCTGTCCAGGAACATCAATGGAAATTGAGTTACCAATAAGTCTAATTCTGTATTTCCCAAATCATCTTCCAGGACAGCACAATTGAAGATTACCAAGAATTTACCAGAGTAGGGAGGAAAAACGCAATGAAAACTCAACTTCCATCAGGTGGACTAGGAGTATTACAGATATGGTGGATCCAAGGATATTAATCTCTCAAAAGAGTGATATAAAACAAAGGTAGGATATCTAACTTCAGAGAAAGTCAATTCTATATTAGAAAATATGTTGTATGATGTTATCCAAGACTAACTCCACAACAAACAAAAATTCCAAGAAAAATGTGATCACCTAATGAACTTCTAATCAACTAATGACATACATGAGCCCCTCAAGTGTAAATGGCTCATTGTGAAAGGGAAATTAAGAAATAAGCACAAGCTGAAAATGTATAGCATTGCATGCGGTGACGGCCCCCATCACTTGAATGGGTTGCATTCAGCAGGCTGTACTTGCCACCTCACGCTACAAACAGGGGTCGTTTTTGCCGCCTTGCGAAGCAAAACATCACGACTACAGCAAGCATGTGCATTCTGTGAGCATATTATAGACTTGAAAAACAATACCTTTATACTCTTAAATGCTCTGATGCATACCATTATGCAAAGACACAGACACTTGTGCTTCTAGAAAGATAGGAGTCTCATAGATTGCCGTTGTTTTAAGGAAAATAAAAACTTTGAAGATTTAGTAAATTTGTCCTGCGTTCCCTCATTCTTCAAGCAATGAGCATACCTATGCTTACTGAAAAAATCAATATCCTCCTCCACAGTTTCACATTTCTTAATGAACTAGAGGATGTGGAAGAGGGCAGCAAAAAAGATGGTGGGCTTTTGGCTTTAGGTTCAGAGAATAGGACTTTTTTTAGGAACATGAGAAAGTTAGGCATTATTGGGAACCTGGGCTTGAGAAAAAAAAAGAAATCGCTCTACATTGCCCATAGCAACAGCAACACACTCTAATACTGGGAAGACAGACCCAACAGAGTCAAAAAAGACTATAAGAGGTCACAACAAAGATCCAAGAGTCCAACAGTAAAAAAAAAAAAAAAAAAAAGAAGAAGATCCGAGAGGTTAAACCATAAACACCCCAAAATAAGTAAGTTAAGCCTATTACTTACCTGCACAATGCTCGTGCCTCTGGTTACCGTAGCCAATGATGCTGTCTCCTCTCCTGGATACATGATGCTGAGGGTGCAGAAGTGTGCAAGCGCTACCCAAACACCCACATGCCAATGCGATGGAACCTGGAACCAAAAGTGGCCTGCCAGAAACTGTCTGGCTTTCTCCCTTCACATTTTATGGGCCAGCAGTCAAGGCCTGACACCAGTCTCCAGGACAAGCCCCTACCAGAAGAGACACCTATGGCCACAGAGTCACAATGATAAACACAAGAATGGCTTTAGGGGCCAGCGACTTCCAAGGGGGCTGAGCCTGGGGTAGTCCTGGATCCCCGGAATCATGGAGCTCTGGATTGGCTCCAAAACTGCACGCTAATTGGTCCAAGGGGCATAAAGGGGATAGAATGGTCTCTGTTTCACCACCCAAACCATGACATTAAGAAGCCAAGATAAAGAAAGATGGAGGAGGACAGCACAAGAGTGCTCATCGTCTCCACCCTGAGTTCCAGCACAAAGTTTCCCATCTGAAGGAGGAAACACAAATATCGATCAACTTAGCAGAAGAACTTTCCTTTAATGTGTTTTTTGGTGATGTGTTTCCTTTTCATGTTGGAGGCGGTACCCATCTGACTTGCTGTCCAAGAACACAATTTGGGAAAAAATACTTAATGGCAAACTGTATTTTTAATGTCACCTATTTTTGACAGCAATAATATTTTTACTAACCTTTCATCTTCCAGAGACTTCAGAATGGCAGAGCTTTGCTTCTGTCTGCAAAAAGAAGTTCATTTTAAAATCAGAATTCTAGTTACTCAGCCAATGGATTTTCATTTCCTACCTCTTCCCTGTTACGCTTGCAATTCAATTGCTAGTGAGAATCTGCCAACAGCCGAATTGCTATGGGGGACACAGAAGGGAAGTAAATGAAAACACTCACCAGCTTGTATGTGTCACTCTATCACTGGCTGGTTGAGTGAGATTTGGCTCCCTTGCCAGTAGCCTACTTGCTAAAATGCTTTTGGCAGCAAAGGGGTGAAACATACAAAGGAAGTGTTCTCCCTGCATATTATAGGAACCTTTCACTGGTGACTTTTTGCCTGTGACAGGATCACAAGTATGATATTAGCCTTATACATTTAGTAATTCCTGAAAGTGGTTACAAAGGCTGAAGGTTTTTTACCTTTGTGAATTCTATGCATGAAGGTAAAAAAAACCTTTAGTTTGCAGCACGCCCTCAGCCCCCCAATACTTATCTAAGCCCAATCCAACGATGTGCACAAGACCCCAGGGCTCTCCTGGATCTCTCCCTCCTGACTGGCTGAGATGCAGCAGCAAAGCTCATGGAGTGTGGACTAATAGACCAATTGTTAATGTTAAAGCTGAATTTTAGTTAAAAAAAAAAAAAAAAAACTTTTTTTTCTCTACAGCTTTAGTTACATTACTTACCCGTAATGAAGGATATTCCACAATTTGCAGGCTGCTGGACTCTGTAGAAATCTTCAGTGCAGGGCTGCCCTGTTCCTACTACTGGGCATCTGACACTGTGAGGGTTAAAAGCTTTGAGTCTCCAGGCTCAGCTGCACTAAAGATGATCTGACTATGCCTGGTAATTGAGTCTATGCAAGTATATATTTGTTTAATATCTACATGGTCAGTGTTTATCGGTCTCTAGCCTTAATACTCCCGAGTGGGTACTTTGTCAACGACCTCTCATTAGGACCATTATGCATACTATACATAAGCCAGAATGTACTTATTCTCATGCTTGCGTACTGAATTCTGTACCTTAAAATGTTCATGTTGAGCAAATATGATTACTATAATGCTTTATATCTCTGTCAATAAAAAGAGTTTAAAAAAAAAAAAGATGATCTGACAGTGACAACACCCCCTCTCCCCTCCACTGAGGAAACTTCTTTCACAGACTACACTGTATGTAACATGCCCTGTGAATGGGGAAGAGTCTGATCGGTCACATGATTCTCTCCCCTATTCATAGATCATGTTCCAGGCAGTGTAATCAGTAAGAAAACTTCTCAGTGGAGGAGATCGCAAGAAGGGGCGTGTCCCTGTCAGATTATATTTAGTACAGCGGAGCCCAGAGACCCAAAGCACCAGATTTGCAGCAGCAGGAGGAGGACAGGGCAGCCATGCAGTGAAGATTTCTACAGAATCAAGCAGCCTGTACATATTGGAACATATTACATTACAGGTAGGTATTTAATTTAAACTAAAGCTGTAGAGAGAAAAAAAATTAACTAAACCCCAGCTTTAACAAGTACCTTAAGCCTTAAAATTGACCATTAACACTTTAAGCAGTATTAAACCCAAAACCAAAAATTTAATATATAACAGCTTTATCTACAACAATCATTAGATGTGGTGGTCGCATCAGTTCACTTTTCCTAGTTCTTTCTGTTTTCATCTGGTGATCAGGCCAGTAACACACCTCCTGTATTACAATGCCCTCACTCTGGATGAATGAGCACAGGGGCACCTTTGGACAACATCAATGTCAGTTTCGGGGGAGGAGAGTGTTCAAGGTACTAGCAGATTTAAATACACTAACAAATTGAAGCCAAACTCAAGCTAAAACTTTAGAAACAGTTACAGCAAACAGTTTTTAAAAATCTTTTGGGATAAAGGTTTTATATAAATAAAAGCTGACCATTGTAAGCACCTCTGTCAGTGTTAATCAGTTTGTCTCATCTTTGTAACTGATACATCTGCAGGAGAGAACAGATTTACTGGCTCGATCGCCAGATGAAAATAGAAGAAAGCCCAGAAAAAAGGAAAATTATTTATCTAAGAAATGACAAACTGCAATAAAATAAATGTTTGCTTTTCGGTTTAATACCATTTTAAAGCCTAAGGCTGGCCATACATTATACAATTTTCTTATACAATTTTCCTTTAGATTTACTAAAACCATATAATATGAGGTCAACCCTAAACTCTTTCAATTTGTATGCAATCAGGCAGGCCCTTGCACTACATAGTTGAAGGTAAGTCTATAGGAGCTTGAAAAGTGAAATTGTATAAAGTATGGCCAGCTGAAATGTAGACAAAATAAAAACACAAACATTTAAAAACTAAGCTCTGACACATTCTAGTAGTATAGAAGCCTGTCTGCTCCCTCCTGTCTCCAAAACATTACTGTTGGCTATCACTCTGATGATCTGCCTCACTTGAAAATAAGAATAAGTGGAAAGGGAGTGGGCAAACTTAAGCACATGCCGCCAAATCACGTACCTGTATGTGATTGGCTTCAAGTGGTTGTACCAGAGTGATGCCTGCAGCTGCAGGCATCCCACCAGTACCGTTTTTTAGAGCCGGCAGTCGGCTTTCTTGTAATAACAACCGATGTGGTTAAGCAATCGCTTGGCTGTAATTCCAAGCAGCGGGAGGGGACGCCCCCCTCCCACTGCTCGTCTGAGACCTGAGCCACATCATGTCAGCCAGCTGGTGGAAGACCCAAACAAAGCCAGAATCAGCTTTGATCGGGTCTCGGATGTAACACCATGGAAGCGACGTCACAATGTCAATTCCGGTTTACTTGGCAGCCAACGGCACTGGTTTTAAAAAATCCAAAGTATTCAAAAACGCTGATCTTGCCATTTTGAAAACTTTCAAGTGCAGAGGATGGGTTTGGGTTAGACCCTAGATCCCTACATAAAGAGTGCCTGTAGTTGCCTATTACTATCACAAGGGATGCTTACATTTCTTGTGACAGCAATAAAAGTGATCAGAAAATTTTTTCTATAAAAGGACAGTGTAAAAAAAAACAAAAAAACTTTAAAGCGCCCCATCCCTCCATGCTCATGCGCCAAAGCAAACCCATACGTAAGTTGCAACCGCAAAACAGTGTTCAAACCACACAAGTGATACTTTGAAGTTATTACATGGGAGGAATAGAATAATACCTCCCAGATTTTTTTCCCCAAGTCTCAGGGGTTTGCGTGGCACCAAAGTCCCTTTCCCAGTTAGAGCAGTAAGAGGGGATAGGCAAGTTGGAGTTGTTTAGTATGGAAGAATATAATAAAGAGATAAGACCTAGGGTTATGGGGGGCGTCCAGTTTCTGGTTTCAAATGCCGTCACGGTTGTTGACCAGTCATGGTTTTTTGTCAGGGACCCCACAGCAGGTGATGGATTTGGAGACAGTGGGATTTATTTTTAATCTGGGATGTCATATGTATCCTTGAGGTATTGAAAGGTGGCAACGCTTTTAGAGGACGATAAAGACCGAACTGTCGTTAAACTCTTGCTACACCACCAAAGGTAGCTCAAAGGACTCTCCAAAACCAGGGGAAATAAAGGGCAGTTAAATAATTTAAGAAGAGGGAGGTGCAGTGATATCAGTTGGGGTGAATTATTTATAGAGTCCCATACCACAAGGGTGTGGGACAGGACAGGGTTTAAAGGTTTAGGGTGTAGTTGAGGGGGGAGCCAGAGTAAAGAAGAGAGTGGGACCAGGTCAGTGTCTACTACATCATTAAGGGACCAGAGAGGTGCGGCTTTCCCTAAAAACAGTTGAGCAAGAGGAGCTATCTGAGCTGCTTTGTAAAAATAGGTGATGTTCGGCATCCCCAAGCCTTCCTGAGTTTTAGGTTTATAAAGTAGGTATCTGTTCAGTCTGGGTTTGACCAGGCACCATATAAACTTAAAGAGAAGGCGTTGCAGGGAGCGCAAGATATGTGGGCAGCAGTCATTTTAAGGGCTTGGCTGAAGTCTAGGGGTAGAGATAATGGTTAGGGTTAGAGTTCAGGGTTACTTTCCATGGTTGGGTAAAGTTTAAAGTGACAGTAAAGGCAGAAGGTTTTTTTTATCTTCAGGCATTCTATGGCATTAAGATAAAAAAACTTCTGTGTGCAGGCTGGGCAGAAAGTGTGGGCATAGTCAGGCACTCTTGATGAGTGCAAATGACAGCTCCCTCAGTTCTAATAACCCCCGCTGCACCCGAAGATTACGGCAGATAGGAGGGGGATCGATGGAGGAAAGTTTCAAGGAAACCAGTAGCCACTAGAGACACTCATAAAGAACACCCTAGCTCTAGGAGCTCCTGATAGATTAAAACAATATGCATTTGTAACGTTCTATGTGATTTCTTTCAGGTCACCCTGTCACTTGGAAAATTTTAATAAACGCCTCATTTTATTACAATATCATATCTCTAAATAAGACTTCTTGTTTGTTACCAGAAAAAAAAAAAAAAGACTTGGAATATGAGACCTGACCTGTGGTTTTCTTCCAGCAAGTTTGATATACGATGCGATATTCCCTTCTCCATATGCTTCAGCTGATCCTGCAACCTCTGACGTTCACACTGCAGCTGGCGGTGATGTTCATTGAGCCCCTTCTCTAACTTGGATTGCTCCTGGGAAACACAAATGCAAAGTTTAAATCCACCACTAGAGGGCCCTCATCCCTAACTTATACATAGCCTGAGATAGAAAAAAGGCAAAAAACGTATAAGTATTTAAACAAGGTATGCCAGGTGCACGTAAGAGAAGCAAATCAGTGTTCAAATCCAGTGAATTGTCCAATTCACTTCCAGTAAGCACTCTCTTACTTTAAATACTTTAAGTTGTCTCTCTCTGCAACAATACTTTAACACCTTCAAGGTGACTTATCATTAGGAACCCCGCCCCCTTCCTCCAGTATAATGTCACTTACTGTAAAAACAGCCCCAGTGGGTTCTGGGCATTGTTGTGGATGAAGCTGACCTGCCCTCTAGACCAGGGGGCCCCAAACTTTCTAAACAAAAGGGCCAGTTTATTGGTCTCCAGACTTTAGAGAGGCTGGGCTGTTGCTAGCAGGAGTGGAAATTTTCCTGTCATCAGTGAAAAGTAAACATCGTCACATTTGGTATTAGGGGGATGGAATAGTACCCCATCGTTGGTATCATAGGGAGGAATAGTGCTCCATTATTGGTGTAAGTGGGAGAATAGTGTCTCGTATTAATGGGAGGAATAGTGCCCCAAGGGCCAGGTAAAGGCAAGCAAAGGGCCGCATCTGGCCCCCAGACCGCAGTTTGAAAACCAATGCACTAGACAATGTTTTTTTGGAAAATAAGCGGGTGATAGTGGTAGGTCAGTGCAGCAGTATGCAGAGAGGTTAAGCACTGACCACCTGGGGTATAATTTAAGGTGGTAGTGTGTTTAGAGAGAGACTGCATGCAGACTGCTGAAGAAACCTCAAGGTCGGAGCTGACCCAAAATGTCTCATAAATAGCTAGGAGACTAACGTATTGTTGTGTACTGGATTGCGTAAACAGCCCGCGACAGAATCTTGTTTGGCTTGGTGTTTAAATCAATGGTGACCATAAAAACATGCAAACTTTTGGAAAACTGGAAACGTTGGGCATCTGGGCTACCTTTCTGCGGGCTACACATTTGAAGCTGACTCCTACAATATACAGTATCTCACATAAGTGAGTACATCCCTCACATTTTTGTAAATATTTTATTATATCTTTTCATGTGACAACACTGAAGAAATTAAAGTTTGCTACAATGTAAAGTAGTGAGTGGACAGCTTGTATAACAGCATACATTTGCTGTCCCCTTAAAATAACTCAACACACAGCCATTAATGTCTAAACTGCTGGCAACAAAAGTGAGTACACCTCTAAGTGAAAAAGTCCAAATTGGGCCCAAAGTGTCAATATTTTGTGTGGCCACCATTATTTTCCAGCACTGCCTTAACCCTCTTGGACATGGAGTTTACCAGAGCTTCACAGGTTGCCACCGGAGTCCTCTTCCACTCCTCCATGATGACATCACGGAGCTGGTGGATGTTAGAGACCTTGTGTTCCTCCACCTTCCATTTTGAGGATGCCCCACAGATGCTTAACAGGGTTTAGGTCTGGAGACATGCTTGGCCAGTCCATCACCTTTACCCTCAACTTCTTCAGCAATGCAGACCAATTTTATGCAGTGTGCGGCACATGGTCTGAGCACTGACAGGCTGACCCCCCAACCCTTCCCAAGGGCGGCACAGTCGTGTAGTGGTTAGCACTTTCACCTAGCAGCAAGAGGGTCGTTGGTTCGAATCCCAACCACAACACTACCTGCCTGTAGTTTGCATGTTCTCCCTGTGCCTGCGTGGGTTTCCTCCGGGTACTCCGGTTTCCTCCCTACTGGCCCTACTGTGTATGTATGTGAGTTAGGGACCTTAGATTGTAAGCTCCTTGATGGCAGGGACTGATGTGAATGTACAATGTATATGTAAAGCGCTACGTAAATTGACAGCGCTATACAAGTACCTGAAATAAATAAATAATAAATAACCTCTGCAGCAATGCTGGCAGCACTCATACGTATTTTTCCCAAAGACAACCTCTGGATATGACGCTGAGCATGTGCACTCAACTACTTTGGTTGACCATGGCGAGGCCTGTTATGAGTGGAACCTGTCCTGTACAACCGCTGTATAGCCTTGGCCACTGTGCTGCAGCTCAGTTTCAGGGTCTTCTTACAGCCTTATATAGGCCATCTTTATGTAGAGCAACAATTCTTTTTTTCAGATCCTCAGAGAGTTCTTTGCCATGAGGTGCCATATTGAACTTCCAGTGACCAGTATGAGAGAGTAAGAGCGATAATGCCAAATTTAACACACCTGCTCCCCATTTACACCTGAGACCTTGTAACACTAACGAGTCATGACACCGGGGAGGGAAAATGGATAAATGGGCCCAATTTGGACATGTTCACTTAGGGGTGTATTCACTTTTGTTGCCAGTGGTTTAAACATTAATGGATGTGTGTTGAGTTATTTTGAGGGGACAGCAAATTTACACTGTTATACAAGCTGTACACTTACTACTTCACATTATAGCAAAGTGTAATTTCTTCAGTGTTGTCGCATGAAAAGATATAATAAAATATTTACAAAACTGAGGGGTGTACTCACTTTTGTGAGATACTGTATACTGTATACTGTGTATATAAAACAGATATAAATCATTAGCTTAAAATGTATTTTAAAAAGTTAAATAAAAAAATATGACCCAAAATGATTTATAAACAGGTCCTCGCATAGGGAAGGTCAATGTGCAGAGGAACGTGCTTGTATGAGCTACAAACTGCTACACTCACCTCTTTGACTGTCTGTAACATCTCATCCTTCTGAGAATTGCTCTGCAACATAAGCTGAGCATGCTCTCTCTGGCCCAATTCCAAGCGACGTTCAAAATCCAGCTTTTCCAGCATTTTTTGTTCCTAAAGCAAATAAATTATTATAAGTGATAAACATAATCAGGAAATTGGTATGTTTTTACTGATTTTGCTATATTTTTTTTAAAAAGGTAAAAGTATTATGAAGGTTTTTATATAGTTTATGGAATGGTTTACATCAAACCCCATCCCTGAGGAACTAGATCGACAACAACATGTACCTTTCTCTTGTCGTATTCCGAAAACTTGTGCTGTAAAAAAAAAAAAAAAAAAAAAAAAAAAACAGAATAAGGCTTAGATCTTTCATATACATCCATTATAGCTTTCAACCTATTGTTATACCCAGCAGTAAAGCTAGTTTCCACTTTTTCCACAAGCAAACCTACAGTAAAATAATCCCACCCCAAAGACTACTCTGTCAACGTGGCCTCTTAAGATCATAAAAAGTAGAAGGCATTTAAATACTGCCAGAGCATTGATTGAGTGATAATTGATACAAAATTAATTTAGCATTTTTGATTTTACACAGTGGGGTTTATGATTTAGCACTTTAAGGATTGTAAGAGCATTTATCTAGGTATATGCATACCCATATATTCATACTTGCATTCAGCGCTGTCACTGCTCTGCCTATAAGCAAAAATGTAGACCTTACAGACTTTTCTCATAATATAGTTTTAATTATTGAACTTCAGCGGTTGTGTGGCTCATTTCTCTTAGCTGACAGAAAACCTTTACCGGCAGAAAAGCGGAGGCTGTCATTACTGACCTTCTTATGATCATGCTAGTTGCCTGGCTGTCATGACGATATAAGTTTATTTTTGAATCACTGATAAAGAACAAGTGTGCAGAACAAGAGTTCAGGCTTCACTGACTTATCTTGCTACACACTTGTTCTAGCTCAGTAATTTAAAAGGCACTGAAAGCCAAGAAGCTACAGCGTTCATGAGGGGGGTCAGCAAAGACAGCCTCTATAGTTACCTTAGTACATATTACTTAGTACAAGTTTCCTTTAATCCAATTATGACCAGAGATCACTGATGCCTAGTTGCCCACACCAAATTTAGCAGTGTCAGTATAGATCTTAATTTGATAAATAACTCTTTGACTAACTAACATAACTGAATAGTTTTTACAATGTTTTTAAGGACATACAAGACTTATTTGGTACACTATTTTAATAAATATTCATTTTTATTATAGGTTGCCATTTTTTATTTTCAATTCATTTTTTCATAATAATTGAATTGAATTGTGAAATGTTCCATCTGTTCCACGCTTCCTGCTTCAGCCAGCTTTGCAGCCAATCGCAAAGTGGGCCCTGTATTAAGGACTAACTGGCATATGGCTCGTTGTTCAAGCAAAATGTCCACACTAGCAGCCAGGACCCCTAATGCATCCTAGGACTTCCACAGTGGTTCTGAGTGCTCCTTGGTGTCATTTTTCTTCATGTAATCTTCAGTGCCCTAAGTGTATCCATCTCCTACGGTCCCTTTGCTGTATCTCATGTACCCGTTTCCAGTGTCCTTTCAGCCTCCAGGGACTCTGTGCACCTCAATCTGCCTCCTGTTCCAGTGTGACCCCATGCACTCCAACCAATATTCTGTTTCACTGACCTGTGCACTCCAGGCTCTAATGTTAAGATTCTTGTCTGTGTTCTGTTGCCCTTGGCAAACCTAACTGCCGTGGACTGTTACTTTCTACTGACCTATGTTGCTAAGATCCCTGTGCTGCTGGAAACTCTTTCCTGCATATTAGTTCTCAGTCTCCAGTAATTGCCTGCTGGGGTGAGTCAAAAGGCTGCAACCTGAAAGCTGTCAGCAGCAAGACCCATCACCCCTCGCAGGGTGCTTTGGGAAAACCAGGCGGCTACTAAAACTCTGCACCTCAGTCCTTCCAAGGGCCCTCACCTTCGCAAAACCTGCAGCATGCCTGGGTATGATCACGATGATTGGCTTTCATGGCGATCATCACATACACAGCTGTGTGTTCCTAGTTTGAACCTGGAACTTTAGTTAACATTCTCGCATCATGGATCATTGCAGCTGGGAAATGTAATAACCAAATTCAAAAAGCCATCTGGGTAATACACATAGACCCCCTTAAAGAATAAGTTTGGGATTACTAAAAAAAGAAAAAAAAAAAACATCCATACTTATCTCTATGATGCTGCAGCTGTCCCCTGCCAGCTCTAAGCCGATTGCTCAGTTCTCATTTAGCCCTGAGCGGAGAGCAGTGACTAATAGCCATTAGTCACTGCTCTCCGCTCTGTCACTCCATTACTCACTGGAGCATGGGGCTGCAGAGGGGACAGACACAGCTGGCTTATGAGAGCCAGAGCCAGCTATCAATCAGGTAACTGGGTAGATCCCGACAAAATGGTCAGATTCCTTCCAGAGCCTTTAGCGGCTCTGTGACGTCAGCCAACAGCAGATTTCGGTCCACTGTCGTTTGATCCAAGGTCTCAGCAGAGCACAAGTAAGTGCACTTCTGTGACCCAGAACAGAACAAAAAATGCTATGGCCATACTTCTCTTTTGAAAGTAGTGCAAAAATGCTGTAAAGGAAGAAGGGTAAGGATGCAGAGGGTCTCCTCAACTCTTACAGTGATAAAGATCCCTGCCCCTCTGTAACAGATCCCCAATACTTGGACCAAGTATTTCTTTCTTAGGTCTCCAGACTCTCACGTGATGCAGTGACCTGGCCCCTCAATTCCCCCCAAACATTAGCCTAAGCTCAATGAAGGGTAAAGCAAAAGACACTTTATTCACAAACTCACTTCCAATATATACAGTCTCATGAGTTTGATTTCATTATCATATGCAAACATAGTTAACATACCTTGGCCTTCTGGAAAGAGACAATAGGTTTATGAGACTGCAACATTATCATAATTAATTCAACAAACAACAAGCCCAAACATAGCCGAATACGCATTCCTAGAAGTGTGAACACACTCCAACTCTAAACAGATGAAAGCAGAAGACATAGGCTCTCAGACTGCCCATCTCCATTTTCAGCACACCTTATTATAACTTAGTGTCAAATTCACATCCCCCCAGTATACCATAGCTCAGTCTTATGTCATTAGCATCTGTTTAGTCTCTCATGGTGTGAAGTCCTTTGTTGTAATATGCAGCTTAGGCCCAAAGTCTGTGTCGCTTGGGGTGACAGGGACTTGAATTCAAAGTAACAGTACTCCAAGGGTCCCCCAGCATACACCCCCAACCAGAGCCGCGCTCCCCTACAAGCCAGGGCCATAGTCCGTGGGCAGGAGGCTGGCCTCCCAATTCCTCCAGTAACCCGTGACGAACGTCCCAGCAAATGGGGGTTTGTCACACCCTCATTTACAGCATTTTGTTTTCAAACTTTATAGTTGCACTCTAAACTGCAAGGTGCAAGGATAATAATTTGTAGCCTTCAAGTATTAACATGGTAATTCATTAAGTAGAATTCCAGCTTTACTATGATTTGAAATAGTTTATTTGGGCCAAGCTGGACTATTTCCTTTCTTTATATAACTGTGGCTGCTGTGTACACTGTAACATACTGTTGTAGCATTAGCTATATGCAGTAAGCGCCAATGTGTGCCTCAGACTTCCCGCCTGCTGCCAAAACAAAATCAAGCTTGATTTAATGAGTCTTCGCCATTCAGGAGAAGCCTTGTATTTTTATCATTAAGATTAGCTTGGCATACTCAGGACACAGCTGACCTGCCATTCGGACTCTTCCTTCAAAGACTTCAAAAAAGCGCCATCTACGGAATCTGTTCCTCCGTCACAAACATCATTCTCCAAAACAGAAAGCAGGTACTGCGATGGGGGGCAGTACACAATTCCAAGCTCTGAGAAAGAATCAGAAACACAGCTGTTTATGCGCAATAAAGATAATTATAGAATTATTTTAACTTTCCATATTCAGGATTTAAAAAGTCAGAAAAAAGGAAAAAAAAAAGAAACACGTGAAGCACAGCCTAGTTTGCCATAAATAAAACTATTCAGGAATGAGTACTTTAACCACCTCCTTCCCAAGCCTTTTCATACACTTCCCTCCTACATGTAAAAATCTACTTTTAGTTTCAGATCCTCCCCTCTCTGTCCTAGGCAGCCATCTCCGCCGGCAGGATCACTACCGACCTCCACGATGGGACCAGAGAGTCTGGGAGAGGCGGTGGCTGCGGCAGCAGGAGGGGGGTGGGACTCCCTTTCGCCACCAGTAGAAGTGATAGAGTGGCTAATTAGTCACTCAGATTACTTCTGCCTGAAAGGGGATCACTGGCTGCAAACAACGATACCAAGATGATGCCTGTAGAAGCAGGCATCATCCC
This sequence comes from Pelophylax lessonae, assembly GCF_965119305.1. Classification (NCBI taxonomy): domain Eukaryota; kingdom Metazoa; phylum Chordata; class Amphibia; order Anura; family Ranidae; genus Pelophylax; species Pelophylax lessonae. The sequence goes on from NC_138774.1 coordinate 201,368,794, forward strand.
GGTATAACCACTAAAACCCAAGGGCGTACGAGTATGTCCTTGGGTGGGAAATGGTTAAATTACCTGAATCTTGCCTTACTTTACCAGGAATAACTTTGTGTGATATGTAGGTTTATTCTCTCCTTATCAGGACAGAAATGTTTTAAAAAAGATTTCTTTATGTTTTATCATCACTAAGCTCAGTAATGAAACAAGAAAGCCTTACAACCTGACACATCTGCGTGAATAGTGAGAAAAAACAAGCTTAGAATTAAAGAAAATCTGAGGCTGCACTGCTATACCATTTCAAAAAGGTGGAGATTCAAATGTCTATTGGTGGCAGTTCTTACTAGCATGCACCGCATACTAGCACATTATGACAGACTTACCTAAAAGACAGACAGCGGCGCTCTGTCACCACTGACAGGGAATCCATCTTCACCTGGTCTCCAGCCCTTTGAATTGCAAAACCACATGCGCGCAGAAGTCTGCGGCACATCTCTCTCAATTGATAGCATGGCACCTATTGGGAGCGCTGTGCACATGTGCCTGTGACGTCACTGGCTGCTACACATGTAAATATCTCCTAAACGGTGCACATTTATGAGATATTTACTGTACCCACAGGTAATCCTTATTATAGGTTTACCTGTAGGTACAAAACAACAAAGGGAGTTTACTCCCACTTTTAAGTCTGGTTAAGCCTAGGTTAATATTGAATGCGGGCTTGAAAGCTGAACTCCCAAGATTTCAAACCGGCATTTCAGTCCGACACAGATGTCTATTGAAAATACCACCCCCCGAAGTTGCCAAAAGTAGTACAGAAACTACTTTTGGGAATCGGTGCGGCACTGCAAAGTCAGCTTCGCACCGATTCAGACGGTGCCATCGCCCCAGCAATTGGCTCTGATTTTACATGTCAAATGTGAACGTGGGCAGACTGGTCCATGGCTTGCCGCCATGTACCCTAGTACCAGCAGGAACATACACATTTGCAATGGTGTAGAATATCAGCTGCATTAATCAGGGAATGGAACATCAACTCTAAAATATACTGCAGGTGAAGGACTTGCTCAATAGTGGAAACTTACCCTTGCACAGGAATTGCTGAATAGCTTCTGTCCCCTCACTACACACGGATGCTGGAGGAAACACCATGACTGCCGCATCCAAAGACATGGTCTGTCAATATGGCACACATAATACATTAAGAATAAGATTCTTGAAACAATGTAATATATGGTATTTCTTTAAACAGAGAAGACATTTTTTCTCAGCCTTAGTACTAAATTGATACATTTATGTTCTTTTATTTAAAGCCAGACTCCAACTCTCTGCCTGGTTTTTAATGCGGTCTGTCTGCATACAAATTGAAAGTGTTTAGGTATGATCTCATATTATATGGTTTTGGTAAATCTAAAGGAAAATTGTACAAGAAAACTGTATAATGTATGGCCAGCCTTAGGCTAATGCCACAGCAAGGGACAGGATATTCATTATGTTAATCCAGTTATAGTTAAAGTACAACTAAAGTCTAAAAAGAAAAAAAAAAAAAAAAAAACAAATCGGGAGCAGGCAGGCTCTTTATTGCAGAAGAAACATGCAGAGCTTGATTTACTAAAACTGGAGAGTGCAAATTTTGGTTAAGCTCTGAATAGAAACTAATCAGCTTTCAGGTTTTATTGTAAAAGCTTAATTAAACAAGCTGAAGTTAGAAGCTGATTGGGTTCTATGCAGAGCTACACTAGATTTTGCACTCTCCAGTTTTAGTAAATCAACCCTGCAATGACTGTTCTGCAATAAAGTAAACCTACCTGTCTGATCACAGTCTTTTGTGACCTGTGTGATGGGAAGACTGCACTCCTACGCATGAATGGGAGTGCACCGGCCAATCAAGGTGGCCAAACACCAGCACCCGGAAGAAGCCAAAGAGAAGATACCGGCAAGGGACCTTGTGAGCGTCCGACTGCTGAAGCAAATTAGTAGTTTGAAGTTTAATTTTACTTTAATTCCCACCTGGTTTAGGGGTGAACACCATTTAACAGAAATCTTTGCTTACCTCTAAGGTGCGGACATTGGCCAGAGCTGGAGGCAGCTCATTCAGTCTGTTTTCCCTGATGTCTAAAGTGCGGAGGCAGCGCAGCCCACCTATTGTTGGTGGAAGAACCTTCAGTTTATTTGCTGGAGTAAAAGAGGAAAAAACAAAAAATTTAACATTAGTATGACACAAGGGACGTGTCCTTTACTGCAACTCCACTGTATCCTCCATGAATCCGTCAGCACATGCCCTCAAGGCTACCATTTTGTTAATTGTCAACAAAACTAAACCACACAGAAAGCACATATAGAGTTCAACTAGCCTGATGCCAGTCACATCAGATGGAGTGGAGAGGCCCCATAAAATAAACCCAACTGTCCACTGCAAACAGGGGTGAATGCATAAAGCCGCGCCCAAGGTAAGAAGAGCTAATTGAAGATTATTTTATCCAATGTGGCTCTTTCCCATTTACAACCATAAAAGGTTGCTAGCACATATAGAGCAGACACCCAGAGGTGTGGTAGAGTAACTTTAAAAGAGGAGAATGCCTCCTTACAATAATTACTAACAAAAAGAGATATACAGTAATCCCCCGCTACATCGCGGTTCAGTTTTTGCGGTCCCGGTAATTCGCGTTTTTTTTTGTAATGTTATTTTACTATATAAATCATTAAAAATGAAAGATTTTTGTGTTTTTCATAGCTCTTGCTCTGTCTCTAAGTATCTTTTATGTGTTTAAATGAGTTTCTATTGTTTTAAAAGTGTGTTTAAAGACCTTAAAATGCTTCTACACGTACAGTGACAGTAAAAAAATCATGCCTACAATGCATTTTAATAGGGTTTTTCTATTTCGCGGAATTTCACTTTTCGCGGCTGGGTCCGGAACGTAACCCCCGCAATGGAGGGGGGTTTACTGTATGGGTTTTCCATTACATTAATTTGATTTGAGATTTTTTACATACAATTGCTTCAGCTGTGCACAGATAGGCAGCAAGTAAACCCATTGATATGCTGCTGACCAGACATACGCAGAAGTGGGGGTTTGAGTTTCAAAATAACAAGTACATAAAAGGTGGGATCTCTAAAGGGAAATCTCTTCAATGTATACTAGTCTGAACACCCTTTAGAGTTACTAAAGCAAGCCATAGATTATACAATTTTTTTCCTTCCACCACGAGAGGATAGAAACAAAATTGCTCAATTGCTCAATTTGCTCAATTGCTCAATTTCCCCATTAATGCAGTCAGTGTTAATGGGGGGATTCCCTTCGACAGGGCTATTGTATCCTGCCGGTGGGGAGACTTCCCTGCCAGCAGAACACAATGATCTTTGCTGGCGGCTATAGCAACCGGCAGTGATCGCATGCAAAAAATCTGACAGGCAAGTTGTACCAAAGCTGATTGATGAATAGACTTCAGTACAACCAGCATGTCCATAGATGGATCGAATCTCAGCTAGTCCCTGCTGAACCGACCGAGATTCGATCCATCTATAGCTAGCTTTAAAGTGAGTGCCACACATCTATTTTACATGGAATGTTGGGATGGTTGCTTTAGTGTGACCACAAATGTTACAGGAGGTAAAGCAAATGAGTATGCTCAGTGATGGAAGGGATAACCGATAATAGACTCTCCGGCCTGACAGACAGGACGCAGATTTGCTATTCACAGAGTTATCAAGGTGCGGGACAGCTGCAAAGGCTATTAGTGCTTGTGTTGTTGAGCATTGCTTATATAATGCTATGGATAAATAAAGTTACTGGGACTGGTAAAGCTAGCAAGTAATATGATAATGCTGGAATTCTCAGTACATCTTGACCATTCAAAACAACTAATGTGGTTGGCATTGTGGAGATCAGAGAAAGAATACAACATAGATGCAAAACAGGTTCAGGAAGAGATGAATTATAATCCAGATTACGTAAAGAAAATTGCGATTAAATCCAAAAAGAAATTGTATATTTAAAAAAAGATGAACAAGCTTGCAAAATTGAAAAATGTGTAAGAGATGAGCAGGACCTTCCCGGGGGAAAGATCTTCACTTCACTTCTTCCTAAAGAATTAAGATCCTTCGGGGAATAGGTGATAAAAGAGGAATAATGATTACTGGACAACAGATTCTAGCTCTGATTCTAGAAATGGAGTCTTGCACAGACTCCAGCATAATAAATGGATGAGATGAGACTGCAGTATTGAATATATCGGGTTTTCACTTACTTAATGCATGGACTGATTTTCTAAATAAGGTTTTAAATTTTGCACTGATAAACAGTTATCCTGTGGGGAAAGAGTACATTTCTATGATGTACAAAGGAATATTAAAGTAGAACTTTATGGCATAAATAAAAAATGGGTGAACAGACAGGATTCTTAATGCAAAAGAGACATGCTATGCACTATATATTATAGATATTAATGCTACTCTCGTGTCAGATTGTGGGGTCTAGGTTGCCAGTCTCAAATATGCACCCGTATTCTGTTACATTATCAATAGTAGTCATTCTGGAGCCTGTGTAACCTCTAATGATCACTGTACACAAGCACTATTAATGCATTAAGATTGTTGTAAAATGTATATGGCTGATGACCCAATACATCTTTTATTAGATTTATTAGATGACCTAATGTGAAAAAAATTATGCAAGGATGATTTTTTTCAACAGGCAGTCACAGGTTTGAGAAGAGAGACAATGATAAATTATGGGATAAAACATATATTTATTTGAAAGCATGTAGCCAGGATATGGAGGGTTTAACAAAGCAGTACACAAAAAGAAACAGAGCAGGATTCTTTTTTTCTTTTCTTTTAAATTCTCTAGAATGGCAGAAAATTAAAACACTAAAAAAACTGGCATATAGCTCAGCAGGATGAAGCATTAAAGGACAGGGCAGAAAATTGTCCAGTGGTTGCATTTACGAAGCGCAAGACAATTAAGGATTATTTAGCGAGATGTAAATTTCAGCCTGAAAAAAAGAAAAACTTTTTTATCGGACATGTGCCGTAAAAGGGAATTATTGTTGTGGGTCTTGCACTGTATGCCCCTAAATGATGAAAATATATACAGTAAAGGTGGATTTCGGCAATACATTTACGAATTGATCGCTTGTCGCACAAAATATGTGATTTGTTGTATGATGTGCCCTTGTGGCTATTAGGTAAAACAATTAGCATGTTGAAGGGTCACATTCAAGAACATTTGAGATCAATTAGAACTGGAATAGGATCAGAAATACTTACTATTCATATTAAAGAAAGACATAATGGGGATGTAAAAGCAGTGAAAGTTATGGGATTTAAAATCATTAAATGGGGTATCATGGGGGTGATTGTGGGAAAATGCTTTCACAGGAGAGAAGCCAAATTAATCTAAGTTACTAATGCAAAAGGTCCTCGGACTAAATAAAATTATTGAATGTGCTTCTGTAATGATAATTTGGGGTGCTGGGCTATACATGCTTGCAGCAATGGTGACTATTGCTGCTGTATATGTGATTTATGGCAATGCTTGCAACAGTACCTGTAACAGTGCTTGCTGTGGCTGTATATGTGGCTGGTAACAGTGCTTGTGGCAGAGATGAGTTTACTTTAGGTTCACACCTATGCGTTTTAGCGGGCACAGCAGCCCATTTGGCACAAAACCAACAATGCGCATAACCAAAAAAAACACTATACCCATAGCGAAGCAAGGTGGTGGGCAGTATTATGCATTAGACCTATTTTTTCAGCTGGATCTGGAGTTTTAGTCAAGTTGGTGGGGCTTATAAACAGTTCCAAACATCGGTAAATTTTGGCACAAAAACCTTGAGACCTCTTCTAAAAAGCTAAAGAGATATTTCACCTTTCAGCACTACAACAACTCAAAGCATACCTCCAAACCAACAAAAGAATGCTTTCAGCAGAAGAAGATCAAAGTTTTGGAATGGCCCAGCCAGAATCCAAATCAAAAATCTAAGGGGTGACCTTAAAAGGGCTGTGACGTGCAGAGGAAAATGCCCTCGCGATCTGAAAGATTTGGAGGACTTTGCAAGGAAGTGGATAAAGATTCCCAAGGCAAGATGTGCCATGCTGATAGACTCATACCCCAAAAGACTTAATGCTGTCAAAATCAAAAGTTGCTTCAACAAAGTATTGGTGTGCATGCACTAATATTAGAAATGCACTGCAACTAGGTTGCATGGTACTTTTGTACCATGCGGTTCGGTGCAGGAAACACACATGGATTGTGGATTTCACTCACTGTGTTCTAGTGTGAATCGGGACTGAGTCTAAAAGGTGTGGCTTGCTAGAATGACATTCAAAATACAATCTAGGGGCGATTCTGCATATTCCAACTTCATGTCAAGGTTTGTACCATGGAGGGTTTAGAAAAAAAATTTCCCACAAACCTAAAAACTATTTACTTATCATAAGATCTTTTCAAGGTTTTAAAAAAACTTGCCTTTCACATTAAGGGTTTGAAGCTGGACGAGGTCCCCAATGGAGTCAGGGAGTGTCCTTAAGGCATTGCGTTCTACGTTCAGCACCTGCAAATGAAGGACATGAACATGAACAATGGCTTCCTAAACACAAGGCTAAAGCATCGTACACACTACTAATTTTTTTTTTTTTTGTTCAACTCCATGACAGCTTAGGTCGGAACTGCTGTACTAACAATCCAATGTCATTACAGCGATCTCCCCTGCTTAGCTGTTGTGTTCCGACAGGGGGACAGCCCCCCGCCAGCACTCTCAGCCACTGGCTGAGACCTCTAAATGGGAGCTGGTCGCCAGACATTTTTCAGTCATGAGCCTTCGATAGAAGCCAGCCGAATGGCCGGCTTCTGTCGGCCCGGCTGCCATACACGGGCCGAACATCGTCCGGTTTCTATTGAACCGGCTAATGCTGGCCAACATTTGGCCCGTGTGTACTAGGCTTAAGAAGTCAAAAGATGTAATCAATAAGCTGATTATTAATGTGAAAGATGAAGTCACCTAAAGCAACCAGAATTCTGACTTGTTGCCTTAAGTTACTGTGTTAGGCATATCCTCATTGTACCCAATGTCATTTGTTTTCTTTTTAACTCTTGTGGTACTTTGGTAAATGTGCCTTTTACAGTATTCAGCCTAGTTCATAAAATAACACCATCTATTTCCATGTAGCACACTTAAGGATAGCACTCCAGTGCCTTGAAAAGTTATTCATACCCCTTGAAATTTGCCACATTTTGTTCTTCATGTTACAACCAAAAACGTAAATGTATTTTATTGGGATTTTATGTGATAGACCGACACAAAGTGGCACATAATTGTGAAGTGGAAGGAAAATGGTTTTCAAAGTTTTTTACAACTAAATATGTGAAAAGTGTGGCGTGCATTTGTATTCAGCCCCCCTGAGTCAATACTTTGTAGAACCACCTTTCATTGCATTTACAGATACAAGTCTTTTTGGATATGTCTCTACCACCTTTGCACATCTAGAGAGCAAAACTTTTGCCCATTTTTCTTTGCAAAACAGCTCAAGCTCTGTCAGATTTGATGGAGAGTGTCGGAACAGCAGTTTTCAAGTTTTGACACAGATTCTCAATTGGATTTAGGTCTGAACTTTGACTGGGTCAAAGCATGACTATGCTTTGATCTAAACCATTCCATTGTAGCTTTGTATGTTTAGGGTCGTTGTCCTGCTGGAAGATGAACCTCCGCTCCAGTCTCAAGACTTTTGCCTATTCTAACAGGTTTTCTTCTAAGATTGCCCTGTATTTGGCTCCATCCATCCTCCCAACAAATCTGACCAGCTTCCCTGTCCCTGCTGAAGAAAAGAATCCCTAATACATGATGCTGCCACCATCATGTTTCACGGTGGGGATAATGTGTTCAGGGTGATGTGCAGTGTTCGTTTTACGTCACACATAGTGTTTTGCTTTTAAGTCAAAAAGTTCAATTTTGGTCACATCGGACCAGAGCACCTTCTTCCACATGTTTGTTGTGTCCCCCACATGGCTTCTTGCAAACTGCAAACAGGACTTCTTATGACTTTCTTTCAACAATGGCTTTCTTCTTGCCACTCTTCCATAAAGGTCAGATTTGTGGAGCGCACGACTAATAGTTGTCCTGTGCACAGATTGTCCTACCTGAGCCGTGCATCTCTGCAGGTCCTCCAGAGTTATCATGGGGCTGCTTCCCTGAATAATGCTCTCCTTGCGTGGCCTGTCAGTTTAGGTGGATGGCCATGTCTTGCTAGGTTTGCAGTTGTGCCATACCATTTTTCGATGATGGGTTGAACAGTGCTCTGTGAGATGTTCCAAGCATGGGAAACTAACCCTGCTTTAACCACTTGCCGACCGCCCCACACAGATTTACTGTGGCAGGGCGGCTTGGCTGCGCATAATCATGTAGATCTACGTCATTATGTGCATGCAGCGCGCCGCCGAGACCGTGGGAGGAGCGACGGCGATCGCCGCCAGCCTCCCACAATCGTCACAGAAACTGACAGAAGACCCGCCTGCTTATGTAAACAAAGCAGGGGAGTCACACAGGCAGAAAGAGATCATGAGTTTCAGCTAAGCTGAAACCCCAATCTCTCTGTGCCTGTCACAGAGCCCCCCCCCCAGTCAGTAAGCACATTTAGGCATATATTTAACCCTTTGATCACCCCCAGTGTTAACCCCTTCCCTGCCAGTGTCATTTATACAGTAACAGTACATATAATTTAGCACTGATTACTGTATTAATGTCATTGGTCCCCAAAAAGTGTAAAAAATGTCAGTTAGGGGTCCGATTTGCCTGCCGCAATGTCGCAGTGCCGCTAAAAATCCCTGATCGCCGCCATTACTAATAAAATAAATAAAAAGTCCAAAAATCTATCCCATAGTTTGTAAACGCTAAAACTTTTGCGCAAACCAATTAAAATACGCTTATTGGGATTTTTTTTTTTACCAAAATTATGTAGCAGAATACAAAATTGTCCTAAATTGATAAAAAAATAAGATTTTTTATTTTTTTATTGAGAAGGTTTATGGCACAAAGTAAAAAATACTGTGTTTTTTTTCAAAAGGGTCGCACAAAAATAAAAAGCGCAGAGGTGATCAAATACCACCAAAAGAAAGCCCTATTTGTGGAAAAAAAGGACATCAATTGTATTTGGGTACAGTTTCGCACAATCGCGCAATTTTTCGTTAAAGTAACACAGTGCCTATTTGCAAAAAAAATGGCCTGGTCATTAAGGGGGTAAAACCTTCCGGAGCGGAAGTGGTTAAACTTCCCCACAGCTTTATCCCTGACCTGTCTGGTGTATTCCTTGGCCTTCATGATGCTGTTTGTTCACAAACGTTCTCCAACAAACCTCTGAGGGCTTCACAGAACAGCTGTATTTATACGAGGATTAAATTACACACGGGTGAACTCTATTTATTAAATAGGTGACTTCTAAAGGCAATCGGTTCCACTAGATTTTAGTTAGGGGTATCAGAGTAAAGGGGGCTGAATACAAATACACGCCACACTTTTCAGATATTTACGTTTTTGGTTGTGACAAAATGTGGAAAATTTCAAAAGGTATGAATAGTTTTTCAAAGGCACTGCATATGAAGCTAAATGGTACAGTGTAGATATATGTTACCCCGGTTGTCCCCATACTCCATGGGAGCATGGCCCGTTATTCAAACTTTTAGTATCTTCTTTACCCGTAAAGATGTAAGCTGTCCAATGTCAGCAGGAAGAGATGAAATCTGGTTGTCATGGAGGTCAAGAACCTAAAATGAAACAAAGAGTTTTGCATGAGTAACACAAACAAGCAGGGACTTAAATTATTTTTTTAGTGCAAGCAAAACGAACAACCTTCTGAAACCAAGGTGGATGTTGCCGCAATAGAGGACCTTAGGTCTTTGACAGCTTGAAGCTGGGCAAGACTTTGGCAGCCCCCTTAGGACTGGGGAAGCCCAAAAAGAAGAGGGTACCTACCCTCGAAACGCATCAGTCATTGAAATCGTCTTACCTATCCTGAGATTGGCGTAGTGGACCAGAGTGTGCGGGTCATTGTGGATATCGATGAGCTTGATATCATGTGCTGTTTGTGAGTAGGGATGGGCAAATGGTTTGGCCCAAGCATGAGTTCGGGCCGAACATTTGCCTGTTCGGCCATTCGCCAAACACCCGAATTTGCAAGGTGTTTGCCCCGACGAATATCCTGCAATGCACCAAGCGCTGCACAGTGCATTATGTGCCCTGATAGGGCAAAGCTTTGTGCTGGTTGTTAAGGAGCAGGGCCAGGAAGCCGGTCGTGGCAACCTTAACAACCGATGAGTCATCGGCTGTCAATGGGTTTCCCCGTTGACAGCTGAACAGTAAAAAAATATAGAAAAAAAACAGCATGGGGTTCCTCCCAGTCCATACTAGGTCCAGGGTACCCAACTCCAAAATTGAAAAAAAAAAATAAATGGCGGGGGGGGGGGGGGGAGGGGTCCCCCCCAAAATCCATACCAGACCCTTATGGGATATGCAGTGTGGCAGTTCAGGAAAGGGGGAGGGACGATCACGCCCCCCCCCGCAAACCATACCAGGCCAAATGCCCTCACCCCCCCAACTCTGCCCCCCAACCCCAATGCATCTTGTAGGGTCTCTTCCCTACAACCTCGGGCTGTGGATGTGGGGGTCTGCAGGTGGGGGGCATATCGGAATCTGAAAGCCTCCTTTAACAAGGGAACCCCCAGATTCTGGCCCCCCACCATGTGAATGTGTATCGGGTACATAGTACCCCTACCCATTCACCAAAAAAGTGTCAAAAAGTAATAAACACAAGAGACAAGATTTTGACAATTCCTTTATTAAAAAATATTTAAAAAAAGCGCCCCTCTATGTAAATTTATCGTCAATCACACCGCCCGCTGCATCGTCGCTGACCCAAAAAAAAAAAAAAAAAAAAAGATCCCGCCTCCTGGGAGGCCTTCCGCTGAATGCCTCCTCTACGCTTTGACATTTCTTATATAGGTAAGGGGTGGGGCCACCTGGCCATGTCACCTGGTGGCATCGCCACTTCTGGCATCATGCCCAGCATGCACCAGTCCGTGATATCAGAAGGGGGCGGTGCCATGGTGTGATGTAGCCAGATGGCTCCACCCCTTACCTATATAAGAAATGTCAACGCGCAGAGAAGGCATTCAGCGGGAGGCCTCCCAGGAGGTGGGAGCATTTTAGATTTTTTTGGTCGGTGATGCGGCAGGCTGTGTGATTGACAATGAATTAACATCGAGGAACACAATTTTTTTATTTTTTAGTAAAAGAATTGTCAAAAACGTGTCTCTTGTGTTTATTACTTTTTGACACTTTTTTGGTGAATGGGTAGGGGTGAATATTCATTCACATGGGGGGGGACATGGGGTCTGGGGGGGATCGGGGGAGTATCCATTTAAAGAGGGCTTCCAGACTCCGATAAGCCCCCCCGCCTGCAGTCCTCCACAACCACAACCCAGGGCATGTGGCCTGGTATGGTTCAGGGGGGATAAGGGTCTGCTATGGATTTTGGGGGGGACCCCACGGCATTTTTTTTTAAATTTTGGCGTAGGGTTCCCCTCCACATCCATATCAGACCCTTCTGGGGGGCACCCCACGTCGGTTTCTTCTTTATTTTCTCAATAACTGGTTGCCGGCAATTATAACCCCGAGTCATTTTCAATATGATTTGCCTCGTTTTTTTTTTCTTTAGAAATTGAATTTTTGCTGCATTTCTTTGCATGCTACAGATGCGCCACTTTACAGGCACATTAAGGGAACCCTCCAGGCACGATATTTAAAGGAATTTTTCATTTATATTTAAGCATAATTAAATTCACTGCTCCTGAAAAAGAACAACCGTTTAAAAAAAAAAAAAAAAATGTTTTTATACATGTCCCCTAGGGCAATACCCAGACCCCCATACCCCTTTTATGGCCAATTACCTGAATTTAAGCTTTTAAAATGGCCACTTGACTTTTCCTGTTCGGATCCCATAGACTTCAATAGGGTTCGTCGTTCGGGTTAGAACATTTCCCCTGTTCGGAGTACTGCTGCGAACCGAGCAGGGGGGGGGGGGGTGTTTGGCCCATGTCTATTTGTGAGTACACATCTGTTTAATTTCTTCAATAAACAAGAGTTTTTAAGGTAATGCGCAAGGCTGGTGTGCCCTCTGTTTATGCTTTTTTAGAATTTATTTAGTGTCCGCAACTAGCAGAAAATCTTTAGGATTTTCATCATGCTGCTCCTATTCTATGGAACTTCTTTTCACATATTAGGCTTTCTCCATCCTCAAATACCATAGCCTTGATCTGCGAAATTCTCTCTCACCAGATGATCTTCTCTTATGTCCCTCATAACTAAAACACAACTGCTAAGGCCATAACACCCTCATTGTATGAGTCTCCCTTCTGTAATTTCTTTAAAGCATTTTCTCATTACTATGGTTTCTTTTAGGAGTATCACATTTATGTATGAATATATATAGCTTTATGTGTACGAGTCTGAAAACCAGAGTTTTTGTCTTAGGTGTAGTTTCATAAAATTGAGGCACACAATTATTTTTAGCACCAAAGCCATTGCTTTTTTTTGGATAGTGCAGGGGTTGTTAGGGGGTTTCCTTTTACTTCTTGTCCTTAGGATGCAACACTAAATGCATGGATAGAAGCGGAGAATTAATTAAGTTATCTGCACAAAAATCTGCATCCCAATTAAGTTACCTGCTTGTATTGCATGCCCTTAATTTATGTATTCTGTGATGTCTGACTCAACCGATGTGAACATACAAAACGACTGACCTCCCACCTCTAAGGATCTGCACAACATTTCGCACACAAAAATTGGGATTTTGGACCTACTGGAAAATCCTTTTCTCTGATGTTTATTAAAGATACAGCTCCTGATCTTCTTAACCATTGGATTATACTGCCCCCTACAGGAGTAGGACACTAGGCGGAAAAAAAAAGTCCGGCTACGCCTATGGGCAGTCCCAGGGCATATACTCTCTCTGCTATAGGTTCTCCGTTTTGATACAAGCAGTGTCAGAAGAATTACAACTTCACAGAGGGGTGGGTGCTGTATCCATCACTATACATCAGAGAAATGGATTTTACGGCAAGTCGAAAATCCCATTTTCTCTTTTGTTCATTGACGGACACAGCTCCTGATCTTCCTAAAGATTGGGACATCCCAAAGCAGTGTAAAACATGAGGGGTAGGAATAGCGAAAAAGAAATTCCCAAGGCTAAACTATAGCGCAACCAGGTAAACAGGAGTTCATCCAAAAAAAACTGGACCCCACCTGAAAAACAATACACTCAAAGAGGACCAGGTCCTCTAAACAAAAGCCTGCTAAACTTTGCGGCCAAAGGAAGCATCCGCAGATGCCAACACATCCACTTTCTAGAACTTTGTGAAAGTGTGCATCGATGACCAGGTGGCCACCTTGCAAACCTGCGTCACTAACACTTGATAACGGAAGGCCCAGGAGGCACTGAGCGCCCAAGTAGAATGCACCTTGACAGGGAAAGGAGGAACCTGACCCTTGATGGAATAGTCCCGAACCACCGTCTGTCTGATCCATGTGGAAATGGTCGCAGAGGAAGCGGACAACTCTCATCCGTGAACACAAATAGTCTGATTTCCTAAAAGACTCCGAAGTTGCCAGGTACACCCTAACCGCCCGGACCACAACCAAAGCATGCAAAGCAATTTCATTCGGATGTTTTGGGCTTGGACACAGGGAAGGCAACACAATGTCTTTCAGAGACAACCTTTGGATGGAACGACGGACAGAGGCGAAGAACCACCTTATATCTGTGAACTATCAAGGTAAAGGACAGGGTAACACCGCCAATTCCGACACCCTGCGCACAGAAGTAAAAGCCACCAAAAAAGGTCACTTTCTGGGACGTCGTAAGCAGGTGAATCTCCTGAAGATTCTCAAAGGGAGGCTTCTGTAGGACTGAGAGCACCAAATTGAGGTCCCAAGGCGGTAAAGGAGATCGCACTGGAGAAGTCAAGTGCCAAACTCCCTGAAGAAAAGTATGCACCAGGGAGTGTGTGGCCATGAGCCCCTGATAATACTCAAGGCCAGTTTCTGCTCAACCCCTCCCCGTTGGTCAAGATCCGAGCAACCGAAAACGAACGGGGATGAACCCCAAGAGACTCACACCACGCAATGTACGTCTTCCACGTACAATGGTAGATCTTCCTAGAAGTAGATTTCCTAGCTTTTAATAGCATTGGAATCACTGACTCAGATAAACCTCTATCCATCGGCACCTGGCGTTCAACAGCCAAGCCGTCAAAGCCAGCAACTTTAAAGCAGGATAGAAGATTGGTCCTTTGGACAGCAGATCCTCCCGGAGAGGAAGCTTCCAAGGAACGTTGGCGACCAGATCGGCACACTAAGCCCAGTGAGGCCAGTCCGGGGCCACTAAGATGACTGCAGTCTCTTCTGCCTCGATACCGTGTAGAAGTCTTGGCAGAAGCTTAAGAGGAGGAAAGGCGTAAATCAGATGATACTGACCCCACAGGGTCACCAGCGTGTCTATAGCGTCCGCCAGAGTATTCCGTTATCAAGCCACAAACCTCTGCACCTTTCTGTTGAGCCAGGACAACAACAGATCCACCTCGGGAATGCCCGACCGGAGACACAACTGATAAAACCCCTCCAGATGAAGGGAACACTCCCCTTGGTCAAACGCCTGCCGACAGGTAATTCACCTGACAGTTTTCCACCCCTGGAATATGTATGGCTGAGAGGGCTGGAATGAACCTTTCTGCCCACCTTAGAATATCGGCTACCTCCAGAGCCGCCAGGACACTTCTTGTGCCCCCTTGGTGATTGACATAAGCCACGGCCGTGGCATTGCCTGATTAAATGCGCACTCGACATCCCTGAAGACGATCCGTCCAATGGTCCAGGCACAGTCTGATTGCTCAGAGTTCTAAGACACTAATCGTAGTCTGGACTCTTCCAGTGTCAAGATCCCCTGAGCAGAATTTTTGCAGGGGACGCTTTCCCAGCTGGACAGGCTGGCATCCGTGGTGACAACTGTCCAATACAAGGAGAAGCGCCGGAGACTGAAGCCACTGTATCAGGGACTCTTTCATTCCCCCGATTAGCCGGATCTGATTGTGCAGAGACTGCATAGTCGTCCCATTTGGCCAAAATCCCCCTTTACAGGGGACTCGTATGGAACTGTGAAAACGGAACCGCCTCGAAGATAGACACCATCGGGCCCAGCACCCGCATGCAAGTCTGGTGGGATGACCATCTGCTGGACAGCAGGAGATGAATCGCAGCCTGCAGTTTCTGGAATTTATCCAGAGGAAAGAGCACTCTGACTAAGGCCAAATTCAGATTTAGACCCAGATAGTCCAACTTGTGAACGGAACCAGAGCAAACTTCTGAAAACTCAGAATCCAGCCAAACTCCCGCAGAGTTCATATGGTGTCCTTGATGTCGATGTCGATAGAGGCAAGAAAATCCCCCTGATGCAGGAATGCCACCACCGTGCGAATAGACTCCACTCTGAACTTCTGCACCCGCACAAAGCAGTTCAGCACCTTGAGGTCCAGGATTGGACCCACCTTGCCTTCCTTCCTGGGAACTGTAAACAGGTTTGAATAAAAACCCTGAAAACATTCAGATTTCGGAACCGGGACAATCACCCCTTGAAGTAACAGGTCTTGTACCGCCCCAAAACAGACCCTGTAAGCGGTCCGGGGGCAGGCGCAAGTTGAGAGGAAAGAACCTTGCCGGGGGGTAAGAGCGAAACTGGATTTTGTAGCCTGGTTCAGGAAAAACTACCAAAAATGTCACCCAACTCCCAATACAGGTGAGGGCGCACCTTCATGCTGAAGGAGCCTTGTCCACAGGTCTGCATTAGCCCGCTATCGACTTGCCAGACCAAGTTCGCTTGGATCCACCAGAGGAGGCCCTGAAGGGCTTTAAACCCTTGTCAGTCGCCCCTGAGGGACAAAAAAACTTCTTATGAGCTGAGAAGGATGGCCCACGTCTGCAACGAGGGTCCTTGCCCTTAGTAGCCTGCGGAAGAAAGGTACTCTACCCACCTGTGAGCACCTCAATGAGGTCATCCAGGGTAGCTTCAAAAAGGCGATCTCCTTGAAAAGGAAGATCAGTCAAGGCCTTCTTGGAAGTCTGCTCCGCACACCAGCATTTGAGCCGAAAAATACGCTGAGGGACCACTGCTGAAATCCCCCATCGCCAGCACAGCACCCTACCCCACCCCAGGCGGTGGACCAGGCCACCCCACAGCCCCAGCGTCAGGAAAGGAGGGGGGAAGAGGGGGGGGGCAGAAATGACTCAGAGACCACCAGACCGCTGAAGGGTGTGCTTAACGAGAATGAGGGGAAGCCAGGGGTCCGACCGTCCCATGGAGGGGCCCACGTCCACCCCAAAAACCTCCAGGGGGGAGAGGGGGGACAGTCAATTACCATACAAGGAACCAGGCAGGCACAGCTCCAGACAGAACCTCCTCTCCAATGAAATGGGGGGGCTGTCAGCCAGGAGGAGCGCTGCGACAAGACCCATTCGTATGCGACCACTCAAGGCGTTGAACTCGCAGGCCAGCCCCCATCTGGTGGGGCTATGTCGTGACCGATCTAGCGTGGAGCTGAGGTTGGCGCGCGCTTGCTGGCCAGACTGGGGTTGACTGTTGATCTCACAGGAAAAAAAAACAGGAGAAAAAAAATTATATCTAAAAGAAAAAATTGCCAGGAATAGAGATCCCAGCAAGGAACTATGTCCTTAATTCTGACTAGGCAGAAAATAACTACCTATAGCAGAGCGGGAGTATACCCCCCTGGGACTGCCCACAGGCGTAACCAGACTTTTTTCCCCGCTTAGTGTCCTACTCCTGTAGGGGGCAGTATAACCAATGGTTATGAAGATCAGGAGAAGTGTCCGTCAATGAACAAAAGAGAAACACTGATTTTGTAGACTGAAAATATACACTTACCTTAAGGGTTGCTAGATCATGAATTTGGCATGACTTGGGCACTAACTGAGTAAAAAGGTTGCTGTGAAGAATCAAAACCTGCGATAACAAATGAATTAAAATTTAAATTACACAACGGAACTGCTCACCATAAAAGTACATTTGAGGGTTAATTTACTAAAGCAGTAGGGCATGTTTACTTACAAAATTGCTTGTTGAGCTTGGTAAATAAGGTGCTATAAAAAGGTAAAAATGTTTTATACCTTAATGCATTCTCTGCATGAAGGTAATAAAAAAAATAAAAAAAAAAAACCTTCAGAAATTGCTCCCACCAGTCCCCGGTTTAACACTTACTTGAGCCTTATCTCGATCCAGCGCTGTGCCTGTCTGCAGCTGCTCTTCTCCCCTCTCTCTATCACAGGAAACTGTGAGCCATTGGTTCCTGCTGCTGTCAGTCAAGTCCTGTGAGGAGGGAGCAGGGGTGGGTCTGAGCCACACTGTGTGTATATATAGACGTCCACAGGATCAAGCCCACATGAGTGCCCCCATAGCAAGCAGCCTGCAATGGGGAAACTTGAAGAAGAGGAGGAGCCAAAACGCCAGCAGGGGACTCCAGAAGAGGAGATTCAGGGCTGCTCTGTGCCAAACTATTGCAGAGAGCAGGTAAGTATACAATCGCTATAAGCTGAGTTCACTACTCATAGCTTACTTCCAGTCTAGCCCACAACATTCAGTCCAACATTCAGGGGTATAGGTATGGCACTAGAAAAGTAGACTGAGAAAAGCCTGATCTGGATAGCTGCCATAAGGAAGTACTGTAGTTCCGGTATGGTGACGTCAGCCGGACAGGCGCTGCTTGCGGGAAAAAACCAAGAGCCAGGGTGGAACACAAACTATCTTGTTGCCATGACTACATGTTTCACGCCATGCGCTTTATCAAGTCATGGAAAGGAATGGCAACTGGAGGATTTAAAGATAGGAGAAGGGGCGAGGCTGTGAATGCAAACCGTGAAACTTTTAAAGTGGTTGTAAACCCTCTCTCCAAAGTTGTACCTATAGGCAAGCCTTTAATAAGGCTTACCTATAGGTACTGTAAATATCTCCTAAACTTGCACCGTTTAGGAGATATTTACTTTTGATGCAGCCGATGACATCATTGGCGCATGCGCTCTGAAGGAACGGCCACCCGTGCCGTTCCTTCAGAGCCCTGTGCTGTAAACGGCGGCTCCCGCGTGGGAGTGATGTAATCGCGCCTCTGGCCAATCAGATGGCTGGAGGACGCCATCTGATTGGCCAGACGCCATAATGAGCTAGTATGCGATATCCTCCCCCATACAGGCACTCCAGGAGCACCTGGAATGAGTTTATTGCTTTGAGCTGCCATATGGAGACTATCCTAAAGCGGAGTTCCACTCAAAAGTGGAACTTCCACTTTAAGTGGTCCTGACCCCCTGACATGCCACATTTGGCATGTCATTTTTTTTTTGGGGGGTGTGGGTACCTAGTTTTGACAAGTACCCGCTCCCACTTCCGCTCAGGCCGCCTAGGTGGCTCGGGCGGAAGTACTCCCCTCCCCCTCCCTCCCTGCAATCTTCTGGGACACGTCACAGGTCCCAGAAGATTGCCTGTCTATTCAGGATGCGCAGCGCGACTCGCGCATGCGCAGTGTGCTCCCAGCTGTGGAGCAATAAGCTGTCACAGCCGGGTGCCCATACTAGCGACGTCGGCATCACGGGGAGGAGACGGAGAGATCCGAGGCTCCCCCCAGCCACATCACTGGACCGTGGGACAGATGAGTATGTGTTTACTAAAAGCCAGCAGCTACACTTTTTGTAGCTGCAGACTTTTGATAAACACAAAAGCCAGTGGAACTCCACTTTAAGCAGCTGTATACAAGGAATCCTGATTGGAGAGAAAAAAATGCTAGAAAACAAAATGGGGACTTCTCCCAGCAGAGCTGAAGAAAAGACATCCATCCTCCTAGGACACTAGCAAAATAACTGAGGCGTGTTGGAAGCAGGAGGGGTTATCCTGGGTTAGCATGCATTTTTTTTTTTTTTCCCCCAGGTTCCTGATCCTTCTATTTTATATGCAGCACCTGACAGTGATTGACTTTCTGTTTCATTCAAGTTACAAGAGAGAAAGTTAGTGTGTGTCTAAGACGTCAAACTCTCACCCTCTACTTGTGCAGCTCACTCACTGCTTTTACTAAAAGTCTGTGCTGAGATAGAGGTAAAATTTAGGAAATCCCCATGGCTGCTGGATGTTTTGTTTTTTTGTGTTGCAACATTTGAGCTGAATATAGGAGTGTTACAGAAAAGGCGGACAAATTCCAAAACATCTCCTTTACTGATCCATAAAATCAGATATACAGGAGATGAGCGAAGACTTCTAACAGGTTTTACACATGCAGGTGCTTAGTCAGTGATGATAGGATTGTATAAGCAGGCCCTCCCAGATAGTGGTCATTTTCAGAAACTGACTGCAATGCTCTTTTTTTAGAATAATTAAGTAAAACAAAGCAAAACCTGAAACTTACTTTGAGAAAAATGCTTTTTTTCCTCGGCCAAACTGAAGGTATACTTTATCTTTCCTCAATTGTGTGGCCGAAATGGTTGTTCATATACAGTGGCAAGATAAAGTATGTGAACGCCTTGGATTTAACGGACTTTCTGTCGTAATTTGCAATGAAATGTGATCGGAGATCCATGTCAACAATATTAACAAGACAAACACAAAGGGAAGTTCTGCTTTCATCCTCCCCCCCCCCCTCCTCTTTAACAATTGGCCCTTTTTTTGGGGGGGGGGACGGAACGGGTATCTGGTTTTGACAGGTACCTGCTTCCACTTTGTCGGATTGCCGTGACGATTATAGTTGCCCCCTCATCCCTTTAAAATCCAACATGTATTAAATACACAGATTCTGTGGGTGATTAAAGCGGTAGTAAAGCTCGCTTTGTGATTTTTTTACCTACAGGTAAGTCTATAATAAGGCTTATCTGTAGGTAAAATGAATATCTTCTAAAACCTAATCACCCTGGTGACATCACCGGCTTATGTGCTATGAATGTCCAGTATACCTTGTCTGAACATCACAGCTTTGTGCCAGGACGGAGGTCTCCTACACACATGCGCGGGAGTGACATCATTGCGGCTCCATCCAATTCTCACCGATCCGTCCATTCACTCCGTCCATGTCAGCTGTCTCAGTGGTGACAGCAAGCTGCTGGAGGGCTTTGTTCTAAGGTAAGTATTTCATAGTGTGCTAAGTGTGTTTTTTTTTTTAACCAGCCACGGTTTACAACCGTTTTAAGGTGGTAATTATTCTCACTTAGTACCTTATCTGCATTAAATTAACCTGGGTAATGAACATGTGTTTGGTTTTAAAAGGATGAGGTGGCAACCCTAGCGACAATCCGAGCAGAAGTTCACCCACCCTGCAGGAGCGCGCAAACCTAGAAGAAAGACCTGGGGAAGATATCGGCTCTCTCAGCAGTGACAGCGCACCGCTGGAGGACTTCACTCTAAGGTAAGTATTTCATAGTGTGTTTTTTAACCAGCCACAGTTTACAACCTTTTTAAAGGGGGTAATTAACCACTTCAATACAGGGCACTTTCGCCCCCTTCCTGCCCAGGCCAATTTTCAGCTTTTAGAGCTGTTGCAGTTTGAATGACAATTGCGCAGTCATGCAACACTGTAATAGATAACCAAATTTATGTCATTTTTTTCCCCCATAAATACAGCTTTCTTTTGGTGGTATTTGATCACCGCAAGGTTTTTTCTTTTTTGCTAAACAAATAAAAAAAGACCGAAAAGTTTGAAAAAAAAAAAAAGAAAAAAAGGTATTTTGTTTAGGTTATAAAATTTTGTAAATAAATAAATACGTTTTTTTCCTGCACTGATGAGGCCGCACTGACAGGCTCTGATGAGGAGGCACTGATATGCAGCACTGATGGGTACTAATAGGTAGCATTGATATGCAGCATTGGTGGGCACTGATAGGTGGCACTAATGGGCACTGATAGGTGGCACTGATTGGCACTAATAGGCGGCACTAATAGGCAGCACTGGTGGGCGGCACTGATAGACAGCAATGATGGGCAGCATTAATGAGGAGGGCACTGACGGGCTCCCTGAACACTGATTGGCATCCCTGGTGGCATGGGTGGCCATCCCTGGTGGCAATGGGTAGGCATCCGTGGTGGCAATGGGTAGGCATCCGTGGTGGCAATGGGTGGGCAATCCCGGGTGGGCAATCCCTAGTGACTCTAGTGGCATCCCCCAAGGTACTGCACTGATAACCAATGCTCTGATTACCAGCACAGACCCCCCCCCCCGTCATTGGCTCTCCTCTACTCGCGCCTGTCAAGTGCGAACTGAGGAAAGCCAATCGACTGCACTTCCTATTTACTATGTGATTTACTAGGTGACCAGCTGTGATTGGACACAGCTGATCACATGGTAAAGAGCCTACGTCATAGGCTCTTTACTGGGATCGGAGATGCGGTGAGTCAGAGTGACACACCGCACCACCGATCGCCACTCTGCGGGCCTCCCTGCTGGACGTCATATGATGGCCAGTCAGGATAGAGCAACCACTTTGCGCCGTCATTTTGCAATATAAGGGGCGGGAAGTGGTTTCTTCGTTGCCTTTTCTGCATTAACCACTTAAGCCCCGGAAGGTTTTACTCCCTTAAAGGCTATTTTTTGCGATTCCGCACTGCGCTGTTTTAACTGACGATTTCGCGGACGTGCGACACTGTACCCATATACAATTGATGTCCTTTTTTTCCCACAAATATAGCTTTCTTTTGGTGGTATTTGATCACCTCTGTAGTTTTTCGTTTTTGCACTATA